>NC_090392.1:56020639-56323670 GCF_036365525.1 Heterodontus francisci | reverse complement strand
TTCAGCAAGGAAAAATTAGAAATGAGTTAAGCTGAAATTACAAACAGTGATGTGAGTGTCCACAGCATTCATTTCAGCAGCTCCAGGATCTGTAGTTCAGAAATACTGCAGTACTCCATGTTCCAGCTGCAACAAGTAGGTCCATTATTGGCATTCATGATTTTTTTTTATTCAGTTGTGGGATGTGGACGCCACTGGTTATGCCAGCATTTATTGCCCATTCCTAATTGCCCTTGAGAAGGTGGTGGTGAGCTGCCTTCTTGAACCGCTTCAGTCCTTGGGGGTTAGGTACACCAACAGTGCTGTTAGGAAGAGAGTTCCAGGATTTTGACCCAGCGACAGTGAAGGAACGGTGATATAGCCAGAAGTGCCGAGTTGATGATCCATCTCGGCCTCCTCCTGAAGTCCCCAGCATCACAGATGCCAGACTTCAGCCAATTTGATTCACTCCGCGTGATATCAAGAAACGGCTGAAGGCACTGGATACTGCAAAGGCTATGGGCCCTGACAATATTCCTGCAATAGTATTGAAGACCTGTGCTCCAGAACTTGCCGCGCCCCTAGCCAAGCTGTTCCAGTACAGCTACAACACTGGCATCCACCCTGCAATGTGGAAAAATGCTCAGCTATGTCTTATACACAAAAAGCAGGACAAGTCCAACCCGGCAATTACTGCCCCATCAGCCTACTCTCAATCATCATGAAAGTGACGGAAGGTGTCATCAACAGTGCCATCAAGCGGCACTTGCTCAGCAATAACCTGCACAGTGACTCTCAGTTTGGGTTCTGCCAGGATCACTCAGCTCTTGACCTCATTACAGCCTTGGTTTAAACGTGGACAAAAGAGCTGAACTCAAGAGGTGAGGTGAGAGTGACTGCCCTTGACATCAAGCCAGCATTTGACCAAGTATGGCATCAAGGAGCCCGAGCAAAACTGGAGTCAAAGGGAATCAGGTGGAAAACCCTCCGCTGGCTGGAGTCATACCTAGCGCAAAGGAAGATGGGTGTGGTTGTTGGAGGTCAATCATCTGAGCTCCAGGACATCACTGCAATGGTTCCTCAGGGTAGTGTCCTAGGCCTAAACATCTTAAGCTGCTTCATCAATGACCTTCCTTCAATCATAAGGTCAGAAGTGGGGATGTTCGCTGATGATTGCACAATGTTCAGCACCATTCATGACTCCTCAGATACTGAAGAAGTCCGTGTAGAAATGCAACAAGACTTGGACAATATCCAGGCTTGGGCTGATATGTGGCAAGTAACATTCGCGCCACACAAGTGCCAGGCAATGACCATTTCCAACAAGAGAGAATCTAACCATCTCCCCTTGACATTCAATGGCGTTACCCTCACTGAATCCCCCACTATCAACATCGTAGGGGCTACCATTGACCAGAAACTGAACTGGAGTAGCCATATAAATACCGTGGCTACAAGAGCAGGTGAGAGGCCAGGAATCCTGAGGCGATTAACTCACCTCCTGACTCCCCGAAGCCTGTCCACCATCTACAAGGCACAAGTCACAAGTGTGATGGAATACTCTCCACTTGCCTGGATGAGTGCAGCTCCAACAACGCTCAAGAAGCTTGACACCATCTAGGACAAAGCAGCCCGCTTGATTGGCACTCCATCTATAAACATTCACTTCCTCCACCACCGATACACAGTGTACCATCTACAAGATGCACTGCAGCAACTCACCAAGGCTCCTTAGACAGCATCTTCCAAACCAGTGACCTCTAACAACTAGAAGGACAAGGGCAGCAAATGCATGGGTGCAGCACCACTTGCAAGTTCCCATCGAAGTCACACACCATTCTGACTTGGAACCATATCACTGTTCCCTCACTGTCCCTGGGTCAAAATCCTGGAACTCCCTTCCTGACAGCACTGTGGGTGTACCTGCATCACATGGACTGCAGTGGTTCAAGAAGGCAGCTCACCACCACCTTCTCAATGGGAATTAGGGATGGGCAATAAATGCTGGCCTGGCCAGTGATGCCCACATCCCATGAATGAATAAAAAAAGAGGAACATTTTGAGATGAGATTAGTTCAGAGCAGGATATCTTCCGATAAATAGATTTACGTCTTACTGCATTTCTCAGAGAAGCCTGCTCAGTCCACTTTCATCAATGGTGAACATTAATGTGATGTTGTGTTCTGATACTCAGGCCACTATATGCAGAACATTGTGCTATTTATCTGAAAGACAAGTGGAATTAAAAGATGCCAAGAGATATGAACTGGATACCATGTTATCAGCAGTCCTGAGATGACCAACACAATAACTCTTCTGAGAAAGATTTACCATGGTATTTCTCTCTCATCTCTACTTTATAAGAATATCAACCTCTCTTTAATAATATTTGTCCCCTTATCTTGGTAATCACATTGCAAACTAAGGCAAACAGAGGGATGACTGGAAAAGCTGGTACAGGAGTGAAAATCTACTGCCCTCCTTCTCATTGACAGCAGCTTCAGCAGATGGCATAGCTTTTCCTCTGTCCGGTGATAGAGTATTGTAACCCTATTTGACAGACGTAAATAAACCCTTTTGAATTCATTGCAATCTGAAGCCATGCAAATCAATGGATTGGAAAAGGATTGTCAACCCCATACCAAAATCTACCCTCTACATCATTTTTTTCTCTCACAGATTACGACTTGTAATTGCGTAAGTTGCTAACATTTTACCATGGCCTTCATATTCATGCTAATTACATCCAGTTATTACAAAATGAAATTTGTTATGAAAAGATACTGATCACTCCACGCTATATAACGCCTGGCCCCAGTCACAGGAATATTTACCTAATCCAATCAATATTTATATTCAAATGATGTCATGAGTACTTGGTGCACACAGTTGATTGTAATCATTACATCTTTCTTTTTGATAAAACTCTTGTGCTACAAGTTCATAGTTAGTGTTCAGTATGTGACTCTGCAATGGTGGATTACGGATAATATACCCGATCCTATAATTTTTATGATATCCATTGTATTCATGCAAACCAAGATTATCATTTGTATAGTACCCAAAACAAATGCATAAGGCAAGCAGCATGGGTCTGATTGGATTATAGTTTAAATTGGACTGCTTCCATATATGTTCAACATGAAAACTACCAGACATCTAGAGCTGAGTTTGCTCTATATGCCAGGACCAAATTGGAGGGCAGATTTCAGCAGGTTTATGGTGTCATTTGATAGTTGGCAGAAGCCATGAGGCCACTGGATACAGGCTGCCAGCACAAGCTGAAAGATCAATAGATGCGAGCTGGCAGTGGGAGTGGCATCTAGAAAGTCCCACAGCCTGAGGCAGCTGAGGAAATAAGAGCAGTGAGGCCTGGTCTCAACAATAAGAAACAATGAGAATATTTCAAAAGATAAACATCAAAATGCAATGGCAGGTTACTTACCTCTAGTAACTAACAGGGGAAGCCTTTTTTGAAGCAAGTGCCAGACCAAGAAACCAGACCCAAAGCAGTGCAACTGATACTAAAGCATGATCAGAAGGCATATTTTGGTCTTTGCTTATTGTTGGGAGACCCATGAAAAAAACAAATGAATTCTGGAGACAGGCCTTTTTGAGGCAAGAACTGAAAGTGTCTATGACCAGTCGAGCCCAATTCATAGCTGCGCCTCAAGGTTTTGTAACAGTCCAAAACATTTGCACAAAATATCTGCTGCAAAGCTGTGGAACTTTCATTTGCATTGCCACCTGAAATTCTGCCCTTCATCTACTGAAATTCTCATACAGATTTGCCACGGACCTAGGTCTGTTTGAACAAGCACTTGGCAATCTGTGACCTGCCTATTGATAAACAACAATTTTGCAAACTCTTTCTGCACTGTCAGTAGCCACTGGCTTCAGGGGACTGAGATCAACATTTGCTGAGGTTATCTCCAACTGCACTTCACAACCTACGACTGAGGAGGGGCTAAAACCAGAATAAAATGAATATAACATTGATACCCAAGACCAAAGCCCTGTGGCACAAAATTTATGGTTGTCATGGCAGTGAAACTGTCACCATTTACTGTCACTACTGTGTAAAACTAAAAGCAACTTCTGGCATCCGCACTTGTGCACTTAAAATTGGCAATCTGGAAGTTGCTGTCACTGATATCCTCCTCCACAGGGTGTGCTATTGCAATCTTTGCAAACGCCATCAACATAGAATCAATGATTTGACATGAACTTCAACTTCTTACACACTTTCCTAAATGTAAAAAACATTGAAAATGTTAAGCCTTGTTGAATGAAGTGCAACAGAATTTTTAACAGGGTACTAAGTCATAATTACTGCTGAACAACCTCTCTGCTCTTGAAAAACTAATTTTCTAACCGTGGAGTATCTTTCCCTCCATTCCATGATAAAAATTTCATGACTTTTTCAAAAAATATATATTTTTAAGTTTATCCATGATATTTCAGCTTCTCCCTTAATTCCGTGTGTCTGTCCCAATCTTTGTTCCTCTTTGTGAAATAATTAAAAATGAATTATAATCTGTACCTTTTACTTCCTGGTTGGCTGTCTATCAGAATTCTTCAATCTGATTGGCTGCTCAGCCTGCTTGATGACTTCACTGTTTCTGGATGCCACAGATCCTCTATAAAGGGCGCCAGATTGAAAGTCACATTGGAATAGGAGAAATCAAAACTCGAAAGCCCGCCAAATCTTTGTGGGCAGCTTTCTTTGAGATCAGAGGCGCGAGCTGTACCATCCCCGCTGACCACAAAATCAGGCCTATTATTATCATCTAATGGGTTAACCTGTGGTGAGTTTGCCATTTCCCTTTGCACAAAATCTATTTCTGCACTTGTTAATTCTTCTCCTCAGGCAGCCATTAGAAGGTTGATCTGATATTAAGAGACACAGCATGGGTAGAACTATATTCTGTAATGGAAATCCAACTCATAGTATCAAAGCCTTACTCTAAGGCTATCGCTGTTTGATTAAAATGACCACCTGAAAAGCAGTCGAGTGGTAGAATCAATGTTTGGTTAATTTACATCTGTGAGTGCAGTCTTCAGCCTGTAATATCAGCAGGCAATGGAGCAAAAGCTACTACTCTCTCACCAAACTCTGAAGTGCAGGTTTAGATTAGAAGTGGAAAATACTGTCCCTCCGATTAAACAACAAAGGCATTACATTTTCAATAATACCTGTCAGGCATTAGTTTTGGGTATTTCTGTTACCTTTGTGATAATAGTTAACCATTATTGCTTTGAAGGACAGTAACTAAATCTCTTTATTTATGTTTATAAATGTTACAAGAACAAACCATAAATCAAAAGAGAGTGACCAAAAAATGATGGTGTAATAATTCATGCAGAATTGATTATCTAATATTTGCCCTTGGACTTAATAATCAGAGTGTGTGCTAGAAACACAGCATCATAATCACAATATGATCCCCTTAATTCACCTGTCATCAACCGTCCTGCTCTCTCAACCCATACCTCTCACCTTCTCTCATTTTTTCCTTTAAGAATTTTACTATGATATTAGTAATTTAAGTTTCTCTACTCCCTTACTCATTCTAATCTATCTCCCTCTGAATTTGTAGACATGTCATCCTTTATTACTGAATGGCCTACCCCTGCTCCTATCTTCCTCTGTTCCTATTTTCCTATTCTTTTAGCTTCTCTCCTCTCAAACTTTCTGACAAGTTTGGCGCTGTTGTTGTATGACAGAAGAATCTCTATCTGGTTACGCCTGAATGGCAGCTACTTGATGCCTCCTCCTAAGTCATCATGTCTTGGCTGTCACCAATCATCTCCTCCCACTGCCTCCAATCTATTAGTTCCCCAATCCCTCAGATACACATATAGGACTGTACTGCAACCATATTGCTATCGCATACACCTGTCCTATTGGAATAGTTGCCTTTGATCTTAACTCTATGAGTCATGCATGTGTCTATATTCTTTCTCCATCGCCCAATCAGTTAATTACTTTGATGAGTTGGGTTCTCACCAGAAAAGGATTTGATAGGGTAGATACAGATAAATTATTTCCCTTGGTGTGGAAATCTCAATTAAGAGGGCATAATCTTAAAATTGGTGCTAGACCATTTAAGAATAAAATCAGGAAGCACTTTTTCACACAAAGGTTTGTGGAAATCTAGTACTTGTTTCTGCCAAAAGCCTGTGGATACTGGATCAATCGAGATTTTCCAGATTGTGATCAATAGATCTGTGTTGGGTAAGGAATATGGAACATAGGCAGGGAAATAGAATAAAAGGTAAAGATCAGACATGATCTAATTGAATGGTGATATAGGCTTAAGGGGCTGAATGATTTACTTCGTTTCCTATGATCCTTTTATCACCCTGGCCCCTGGATGCTCTTACCTTGGTATTTTCCTATGCAACAGTAGCAGATGCAACATCTGTTGGTTAATTTTCTTCCAACATCATCATCCAGGGCCCAAAGCAATCCTTCTGTGCTAGACAACAATTTCAATATGCTTCCTCCAACACAATATGGTGCATTCAGCGCTCCTGGTGCAGTGACCTCCACTATGACGAGACTAAACACAGATTGGGTAACCACTTTAACACTCTTGTCGCTTGCAAGTTCAACTGTTCCTCCCCTTCCCACTCAGACTTTTCTGTCTTTGGCCTCTTACGGGGCTTCAACTAAGCTCAACACTACATTCAAGTAAAATACCCCACCTTTCTACCTGGCTCTCTGCACCCTGCTGGTCTGAAAAATGAATTTAACACCTTCAAATCTTAGTTACTATTCCCATTTCTCTCATCTATCTTCCACTTTGTTTACCTTTTTGGAGTTGTTTATTGTGAATATTTCCCTCACCTTTTTATTATCATTTCGCTATCTTCACATGTATTTGTTCTTTTAATGTTTATCCATGACCTCATTTGATCATCTTTGTATATCATCCATCAGTTTTCACCACTTGCCAGCTTTTCAGACAAGCAGATATCTGGGCATAAAATCCATCAATTGCCCTAGTATGCCAGGAGTCAGCATCCCTGACTTGATATTTTAATTTATTTCTCTCTACATCCCTGCTTCCGCATTCTCCTTTTGTTCAGTTCCATTAAGGAGCTCACTTGTTTTCCACTACCCCGCTCTGAAGAAGGATCAACATGAATGTGCCTTTTCTCTTTTCAATCATCTATATATTTCCTGTATTTGATTTCAGAGTTCTGGCATTTCCAGGTTTTTTTGCTTTGTAAAAGCACCACAAACTTCCCAAATTGTAAAAAAAAATTCTTAACGCCTGATGCAATGCAATCAAAATGACCCAATCTTAGTGAATGAGTGGAACTATGGGGGGGCAAAAAACCTTGCAGAGTATCCATAGCAACTTAGGCATCAGGTATTTGTGCCTGGATACAATTAATTAGCTCTCCTGCGTCACTAAGTTCTCCAGAAGAGCTGATATTTTAAAGGATTTTCAATAGACGTATTAACCCTTTGCAATTCACATCACTATACGTGCAATATTACAATCTGGCAGTCATGGTTATTTAACACTGGCTCTATGATTGCCAATTATAAAGACTAATTCGATAACTGGTGATAAGTTTGTGTCACGAGCTCTCCGAGGAAATACTGATATACTCCTGTCCTACATGCTCTTTCACCCAGTTGCAAAATCACTTTTGAAATACCATCCCACACCCATGCCTCTAAACTAAGCAAATCCTAAACACCTTCCTTCCTCATAGACTCTACATGCTTTTAAAACACTCCCTTGCCATCAGTTTACTTCTTAATTCACTTCATGTTCTTAGTTTTTTAGTTTTAGAGATACAGCACTGAAACAGGCCCTTCAGCCCACCGAGTCTGTGCTGACCATCAACCACCCCTTTATACTAATCCTACACTAATCCCATATTTCTACCACATCCCCACCTGCCCCTATATTTCCCTACCACCTACCTATACTAGGGGCAATTTATAATGGCCAATTTACCTACCAACCTGCAAGTCTTTTGGCTGAGAGAGGAAACCGGAGCACCCGGAGAAAACCCACGCAGACACAGGGAGAACTTGCAAACTCCTCACAGGCAGTACCCAGAATTGAACCCGGGCCGCTGGAGCTGTGAGGCTGCGGTGCTAACCTAGTCTTTTCAACCTAAATGGTGTGCCTTTACGAGGAATAAAACAGATTATCTTTGCTGGAGCTGGTCATTCGAGATCCCATTCAGCTTGGTCTCATGCTCACAACAATCCAATAGGAGAGACAGTAGAGCCAGATTTGTACGGAATGACTGCTACTGATGCCCTACTGGAGCTGACACTAGAGTTGTGTCACATCCTGTGTCTAATATGTACAGTCTATGCCACATTAGCGATGCTGGCATTAGCTACATATCTAGATCAGCTCTCTATAAGACTGTTATCCTGCATACCTGTAAGTAAGTTGAAACTAAGATCCAATGCTCATATTATCCGATTTACAAAAAAAGACCTGGCACTGGATCTCAGCTGGTTTTGGAGTAACTGGAATCAATTTATATTGGGGTTAGAGATACTGGTGCTGCTATTAGCAGTCCTAGTCCTTGACCCATTCTGGGACTGGTGTCAGGTAGCTTATGAATTGGTAGCACTGGCCTCATTTCTGCGTGAGTACAGATTTGGGGAGCACTTGATTTGGGATTGGGTATGTAAGGTACCAGGACACATACTGTATACCAGCCCACGGATTTCAGCAAAATAACACCAAAATATTGTAAACCAGTTTTGCATTATATAGCTTCTAAAGGGGGTGGAGGAGCAGAGGAACCTAGGTGTATGTGTGCGTAAATCATTGAAGGTGGCAGGACAGCTTGAGATAGCGGTGAATAAAGCATACAGTATCCTGGGCTTTATTAATAGGGGCACAGAGTACAAAAGCAAGGAAGTTATGTTGCACTTGTATAAGACACTAGTTCGGCCTCACCTGGAGTATTATGTCCAATTCTGGATAGATTGAGGATAGACGTGAGGCATTGGAAAGAGCACAAAAAAGATTCACGAGAATGGTTCCAGGGATGAGGAATTTCAGTTTTGAAGATAGATTGGAGAAGTTAGGACTGTTTTCCTTGGAGAAGAGAAGGCTGAGAGGTGATTTGATAGAGGTATTCAAAATCATGAAGGGTCTGGACAGAGTACATAGAGAGAAACTCTTCTCACTCGTCAAGGATCGAGAATGAGATGACACAGATTTCAAGTATTTGGTAAGAGAAGCAAAAGTGACATGAGGAAAAACCTTTTCACACAGCAAGTGGTTAAGGTCTGGAATGCGCTACCTGAGAACGTGGTGGAGGCAGATTCAATTGAAGCATTCAAAAGAGAATTAGACAGTTATATGAAAAGGAAGAATGTGCAGGGTTACGGGGAGAAGGCAGGGGAATGGAACTGAGGGAATTGCTCTTTCAGAGAGCTGGGGTGGACATGATGGGCCGAATGGCCTCCTTCTGCGCTGTAATAATTCTGTGATTCTGTGATCTTGGATACTTTTGACCCATTTGGAATTGTGAAAGAGTTGCTCATATTTCCCTAAAAGCCAATAGCTTTATTTGTCCTAAATTCAAGCATTTGCAAAAGAATCTTGCCTCCGTTTCTCTATTTCAAGATATATTCTTGGAAGTGTCCCTGTAGAATTCCTTAATCCCCTTATCATTCCAACACATGCTGCTTAATACGTCTCAGTATTTTATGCTTAATTCATTCTCATTTTAGCATTAATATTCTGTCAGCAACACTGAATGCGCTTCAGTCTCACAACACCAAACTAAACAGCCATTACTTATGTAAAGAATTTGTCTTTCCTTTTACAAATTGCCAAGTTCAGCTGTGTGATTATTCAACGTGAAATCTGATTTTACAGATCAACATATTGCAGATAGTGATCTGGTTGGTTAAGCAGGTGAATGCTTCATCTCTGGTTTAAGTAGCAGCTGTGTAACACCAGATCCTGATAGCACTCCATCAGTACTCTGTCGAAATAAAGGGGAGAAGGGGGTTGGAATTCACTGTCCAGTCCACTATGTTTACTATTTTTATTCATATAGAAGCGATGCAATTGATACAAGGTTCATGAAACTTTTCATAGAATTCCCTACATTGCTGCTGTATCTGGAGGTTATTGCTGAAGAAGGAAACTTAGAATAGGCTACATGGTGGCACTGTGTGTTTAACACAAACATGCATCAGATGACACGCATCTCCCTATTGAGGCGGATCGCACGTGGTAGACTGGAGCTCAAATCAACCTCCAGCTGCAGGAAAAATTCAAGGGGTAGTGCTGTCCTGATGGCTTGACAAATTTAGCCCTGTAGGCCATGAAGAACTCAGGTCCGATCCTTGGTTTCGGTTGGGGTTGCGCGAGGAGTGCTATAATTGACTGCATCTGGTTTTTTTTGCCTCAATTTTAAATTGTTAATGAGACATAAATTGGTCACGGATCATGCTCCACACCAGTATCCAATGAGCGCTGCTGAACATGGATGTCAGGATTGAGCTCAGCTGTGATACACCATAAGTCAAAAAGCATGCAACCTTCACCTTAATATTCAGACAGGAATAATATCCACTTGGGTGAGGTACCAGGGAGGGACCTACATATTTGCAACCATACCAATGGAATAGCTTGCACCTTCAGGGAGAGAGGGAGGAAAGAAATCCAGTTTTTACATCTATACAATTATATATGTTTCTACATAATCAGAAGAAACTCCAGGTAACTTTCAAAATGGTAACTGGATCTCTACTTAAAAAGGAAAAAAAATGCTGGGCTATGGGGAAAGTGGAGAGGGTCTAATTGGTAACTCATTCAGAGAACCTGCACAGGAGCCAACTGGTCTCCTTTTGTGCTGGATGATTCTATGATTGTAATCTGTATTGTTTCAATCAGTATCAGGTAGTGTTTCCCATGATCCAAAATACAACAAAAACACATCCCAATAACAGCAAATTGCTTTAGAAGTGGTGAAATGGCCCTCGATCCAATGTGTGACTGCAGCTGTGCCACCACATGGAAGCTAGTGAATTCCATTCAGGAAGAGCCTTCGCTGGAATGCTGTTGACCACCATTTTGATGGACTTCAAGTGCATGGAAACTCATTGTCCTTTGAGCTGCAAGGGCTGCACAGTGTAGGGGAGATCATGATGGGATAATGAGAAAAAGAAAAATCCTTTTTGGGATGTCGTCATATTGCACTCAGGGCAAACTCAAACTGATGCAAGATAGGTTTCTGGAGAGGAGAGGCCTCATGGCTCATGTGTGGAAAGTAGGCTTCCAAACTATAAGGCAACTTTTGCACTATTATTCACTCAAAACTGCATTGATGAAAACGTAGCAGGATAATTGGAACATTTAAAACAATAAATAGGGATATGATGGTTACTTCTGCTTCCTGAATTAGATGCAACTTTTTTTTAGACTCAAATCTAAATAAGAATTGGAAACATTACACAAAAATTATAAATCTGAAATAAAAGCATTACGCGCTGGAAGTACATTGTAGATTGGTGAGAATTTGAAGAAGAAAGGACAGGTTACGTTTCAGGCGTAACCCTTTATTGGAGCTGAAATAAGTAAGAACTGGCTGGCCCCAACTGGTCACAAATCAGTATCTATCGGTTTTTGAAAAGATTATTGGTCATGTTAGACAGCTATTTCCATAAGCAATATATATCTCCAACTCTACACAGTAGTTCAAAGAGTCCTTGGAGCTTGATGCAATAAGTATATTCCTTTTGTCTGCCAAGTATAAGTAAACACACAAATATTTTTTTTTGCAATGGTGCAATATGAGCTGAGTGGAAGGAAATTATCGGAATATCTTACTTATTGACATCTGTCAGACAAAAGACTACTGCTGCATAAAACAGAACAATTGAATTAGAAGGGCACTGTCAATTAGAAAACATAATTTATTTGTCTTTTGAAGATTAGCAATTTACAGCAATGACTTTACATGCATTTTATGTCATCACCTGAAAACAGTAGCTATGAATAATAGGTGGTTATGACAAAAAAATGTATGTTTGTCATTTAATAGCTCTGGCTTTCAATTCATTTACAGAGCATAAGCAGTTTAAAAATACACTTGTAATGCAGATTCTTGCACAAAGCTTATTTCAAGATAACATTACAAATTTTGTCAATTATGGGTCAGAGAACAGAAGAATAGTTCAAACATAAACAATGATCGGTTTGATAATTGTACTCCGTGATTGGTTGTATTTGTATATGACCAGCAGTTCCATTTCAAATATGAAGTGAAGAGATATTCAGGATCCAGAAAGTTCTGGAAATAATTTTTAAAATAGCATTTGATCAGTCCTTCCCCATCAGATTAAAAATGATGCGCTATGTATTTCGTAGAAACTGACAGCACAATAAAGGCCATTAAGCTCATCGTGCCTGTTGCTGGTTCTTTGAAAGAGCTATCCAATTAGTCCCATTCCCCACTTTGAGATTTTTTTCCTTTCATTTCACAGAGTCAGTTCTTTCCAAAGATGCTGACTGACCTGTACCTTTCCAGATTTTTCTGTTTTCATTTCAGATTCTCAACATTTTCAATGTTTCACTATTTATTTATATATTCTGCTTAAATCTAAGAATCTGCTTGATAATCTCAGAGGAATCAGTTTAAAACTCCTGGAAGACAGAAAGTATCTTTGAATTTGCAATACACAGCAAAGATTAATTGAGTTCTCATGCTGGTATGGAGTACTGGGAAAATAAATCATCTATTATTTAAGTTATTTTTGAAGAGTTAACTTTGTTCTTGGAGTTGCAATCGTGTTATTATTTTATTGGCTTGAGGAGTTAGTTAGAAGGATATCTCCTGTAAATATATAACTAATTATAAGATATGCCTGTTAGTAACGTAGTTCATCTTTTGTAAAATAGATTAACTTGATATTTTAAACTGAAATGCAGTCAAATGCAATGCTTTTCCACTTTAGAAGATTGGTGTGAGATCTATTGGAGGCTTCGGATGAATCCAATAGCTAAAACAAATTACCAGACAGAATTAGAATTCTTTTTTCCGCCTCAGCATTTCAACAAAAGCTTACCTGGAGTTCAGGTCAAGGACAGATACTCTTGAAGGTATAGGGAGTTGGGAATTACCCATAAGAGTGATCTACAGCTGAAATAATCTAAGATTAAGAGGTTAGAAAAGACTCAAATATGTTAACAATAGCGTTAACAGTGGTGTAACATCGCCTTATGTGGCTCAGTGTCCAATTTTGTTTGATACTGCTCCTCTGAAGCGCTTTGGATTTTTATTACGTTAATGGTGCCATATAAACACAAGTTGTTGTTGTTATTGTTCCCATAACATTGTTATGTCTGTCATGAAGTTTATATAAATTCTGATATCCTGCACATTTCATATTTTAGAAGCTTGTATATGATTTCTCACTTTAGAAATAAATTAAAAACAGCTTCAACAGTAATAAGGCAGGGCCAATTTCCAATACTTGCATCTAAAACTTCCTGCAGAATTTATGACTGTCCAAGAAAAGCAAAGGTTCATTAATAATCATGCCTTGTAAAGGATTTAAAGGAAGAAACGGAACGGAAAAAAAGCAATCAAATTTGTATAATACTCGTTGATTTTCAAAATATTCTCTTCTGACAGTGAGATGGCAAAGATTTTTTCAAAGCTGATAAATTTACTGTCCATATGGAAAGTTAGACAGTTAATCATCCAATGGAGAGAAAGGTAGTGTAATCTGCTATACATATAAATAGCACACGCTGGAAATACTCAGTAGGTCAGGCAGCATCTGTGCAGAGCGAAACAGTTAATATTTCAGGGCAACGATCTGATGAAAGGTCACTGACCTGAAATGTGAACTTTGGCGGAATGGTATGTTGCGGCAGTGGCCCCACCCACTGGCTCAAAAGTTAGGGCGAGCCTGCAAGCCACATAGTAACTTTATGTGGCCCAGGCTTTCGACTGGTTTCAGTTGGGGCTTCCGCCCCTCTGAGGCAGAAGAGCCGCTCCAAGAGCTGCCGGCCAATCAGAGGGCCGGAAGCTCTTCAGTCCCAGCAGCCCCACTGGGAGCAGTGGCCACTGCTGAGACTGCTCCCTGCCAGGAGCAGCAAAAATGCAGATGGACCCAGAAAAGGTAAGTGGGGATCGGGCCTCAACTGGGACAAATGGCTCAGTCCCGGCGAGGTGGGGCAGGGGCGTGGGGGTGATCTTCAAGAGTCATAGAGTCAGCACAGAAGGAGTCTAGTCTGCCCATCGAGTCCATGCCAGCTCTCCACGGAGCTATGCAATCAGTCCCACTACCTGGCTCAAACCCCATGGCCCTGGAAGTCTATTTCTCTCAGGTGGCCATCCATCTTCCTCTTGAAGTCAGTGATTGTCTGCGCTTCCACCACCCTTGTGGAATATACCAGCGGTAATGGGAGGAGGCCCTTAAAAGAGGGTTAACTGGCCACTTAATGGTTGCAATTGGCCTGGGTTGGGCAGGCCGTTTGCTACCTCCCCCGCCTCTGGTAAAATAGCAGCAGAGGCAGGTAGGTGACGGGAATAGCACCCCCCTCCCGCCACTCATTTTTACACATTCTCCACCCCCCCGCATTGCAGCCCTCTCCTCGAGCGGGGGTGGGTGTGCGTGGACGGCGTAAAATTCTGTCCTTTCTTTCTCTTCCTGACCTGCTGAGTATTTCCAGCATTTACAGTTTATATTTCAGCAGCATTTTACCACAGCAATCCACTATTCATTAAAAGTTACAGAAGTTAGTGATTACCTAAGACCTATGTCATTTTTTTGTTTGAGTATAAAGAACGTTTTGAACTTTGCAGAATTACCAAATTAATTAATGATTCGACTATGAGTGATGTTGTGAAGCTGACCCACTCCATGGATAACTAACATTCTGTCCCAATATTTTTCTCAAGCCCTATTTAGAAAGATCATTTGAGCATAAAAGGCTGAGCTAACAAATTCATGATTTTTTTGTGTACATCTATTTCACACAGCACAACTGGATCAGCCATGGTAAATGCCATGGCTACAACAGCAAGCCAGAGGCTGGGTATTCTGCAACAAGTGGATCACCTCCCGACTCACCAAGTTCTTTCCACCATCTAGAAGGCACAAGTCAGCAGTGTTGTCACAAACTCGGCACATGCCTGGATGGATGCAGCTATAATAACATTCAAGAAGCTTGACACAATCCAGGACAAAGTGGTCTGCTTGATAGTTGCCTCATCCACTCCCTCCACTTGATGTTAAAATATGGTATTGCTTGGAGTGAATTACAAGGGTGGAGCAGGTGAATTAAAGTGTTTTGTGTGAAAATACAGAGTTATTTTACAGCAAAAATCATGTTCTAAAAATATAAGCTATCAGATGATGGTAAAGCATTTACTTGTCATGATGTTGCATTGTCTTGGAGGAGACAACCATCCTCCTCTCCTTTATTCCTATTTTATTTTCTATTGTTTAAATACTATTGAACAAGTGGTTTTGAGCTCAAATATTGGCCTGGGTTTTGAGGTTAGTAATGAAATGATGGCACTCACTGCTGACCTCAAGGAAAGATGCCTGCAAAGATCTAGTGATCTCTGTGGCGCTGATTCCACTTTCCTAATGATAGTTTGAATCTGGTGCCAAGTAAAGGGGATCTCCAGGCATCCAGCAACAGTGATGTCATCAAGCAAGCAAGCAGCCAATCACATTGAAGTATTCTCACAGACAGCAAACCAGGAGGTAAAATGCACAGACTTTCATTTTCTTTTAACTAAATTTTCAACAAAATAAATGATTGGGGCACATACGTGGAATTAGGTAGAAGAAATACCATAAACAATCTTTTAAAAAATGGAACATTTATCATAATGGAGAAATTTGACTTACCACAAATATAAAATTTGTTTTTCAGGACTGTGAGTCTGTTCAGCAGTAATTATGAACTTAGTACGCTGTGAAAAAACCCAGTTGCACCTCATTCAACAAAGTATAACTTTTTCAAGGGTTTTTACAGCAAGACTAGTAGCGCAAAAGGTCAAGTTCTCATCAGTTCACTGATTTCTAATTGATTGCAGTCTGGGGTGGCAGGGAGCTCAACAGCACAACCTATGGAGAAACAGAATCACTGATAGCAACTTCTGGATTTCTGCATTTGACTGCAGTAGTTCAAGAAGACAGCTCACCACCACCTTCTCAAGGGCAATGAGGGATGGGCAATTAATGCTGTCCTAGCCAGTGATGCCCACATCCCAGAAAAGAATAATAAAAGACTCCAGAAGTTGCTGTTAGTTAGCAATGCTGGCGAATGCTAACAGTTTTGTCAATGTTACCACTGCAAAATTCGGACCGTTGATGTGAAATCTTAATCTAGTATTGGAAAGTGGGTCACATCAAAATAAAAATACTGTAGTGATATACGAGAACATTTTATATGAAAAACTGACTATTTAGATGCTAGAAATCACTTGCCATATATATTCTTAGAATTATATATGACATACAGCAGAGAAACAAGTCATTCAGCCCAACTGGTCCATGCAACTGTTTATACTTGAGCCTCCTCCCGCCCCTCTTCATCTGACCCCATCAGCATAACCTTCTATTCCTTTCTTTCTCACAAGTTTATCAAGCTTTCCTGGAAATTCATCTATGCTATTCACCTCAACTATTCCATGAGGTACCAAATTCCATTCACTGGGTAAAGAAGATGCTCCTGAATTCCCTATTGGATTTATTGGTGACTATCTAATCTTTATTTATATATTCCAAATTATAGAGCATCTTTTCTGTTGATTCTAAACTGCAACCCAAATGTTACAGCACTGAATCCTTTCTGACAGGAGAAGAAATCATATCAAAATTAAATTATTTTTGTCAACCATTTTTATATACTAAATAATAAATAATTGAATCAAGCTATCTGTCTTTACAGGATACAGTTTGATCGATTGATTCCACGAGTAAATCAAAGCAAATAATGTCAGGCCCTGCATTCCTACTCTTGTTTCCATTCCTCTTGGGATATGAAGGGATATTGCAGAGAATGGTTTTACCTTCTACACTGGTTATAAAGATGATTCTGACACTTGACACTCTTCAGAATCCAAACACACTCATGATTTGACAACATCTCCACAAACATGACAATAGGCTCAAAAAACAACCATGCTGGGAGCAAGAGTCTCGAAGTTTACTCAAATCTTAGTGGTTGAGAGGTGGCGGATGAAAATGCCTGCAGGCTACAAGCATACTCAAGCAATTCAGACCGTAGAGTTAAAGTGCTTTGTCTGGAAAAAAGAGACAGTCATTTATAGTTGCATGCAAGCTTACTTTCTACCCTTTCTCCTATTTTTCTCGTTCCATGGTGGTTTGTCTCAAAGCTGGCTCCTTTGCTCCAGGTGTAAAGGTGATATTCCACTTCGGTTCACCAGGCTTGTAAGTCTACACATCCATTCTTAAATGATTGCAAAATATATATTAGTGCGCCGTACAGTTTGGGTACTATATGCTGTCTACCCTCAGTGTGAAGCAAGCATCTTAAAAGCCCCAGCATATGATTTCTTTCAGAAATTCAGGCATCGAATTTCTGTGGGACTGCTCCATTTCTTCAAGCTGTACTTTTGGTGGAATCCTGGAAAAAATGGTGGAAATATTTACATTGTTTGTTCCATATTTCTGAAATTGCCCATCAAGTTAAGATGAGACATTGAAATTCTAGGCACAAGTTTTCATCGCAAACTATTCAAGGTATTTAAACTGCTTGTTTAAACTACTTCCCCAAATGGTGTCCCCATCCTTTTGCTATGGAGCACAAGACTTTCTATCTTTCAAACTGGTATGTGGAACTTTAACTAGATCAAGATCAGCAAACATCGCCCGCATTCCAGTTAAGCTGTCAGCTTCTTTGGACCTTATTTACAACTTGGACAAATAATGTTTAAAAATTAATCTGTTATTTTATTTAATTGAATCATGTGGGGTAATGTCAGCAGTTAAAATATATTTCATACTCAGAGAGTTCTGAGAAAGGTCACAGACCTGAAACGTTATCTCTGTTTCTCTCTCCACAGATGCTTCCAGATCTGCTGAGTATTTCCAACACTTCCTGTTTTTATTAACACAGTGTACCTGCCTCATTGCCTTTGCTCGAATTTGATTGATTTGGTTTTGAGCATTATCACCTTCAGAAGGCCCATAAAGTGCAGAAATTGTACAAACTTCACAGAAACAGATTCACTTGATAACCCAACCCATAATTATGTGGGACAGTCACAGATAAGAGGACATCATTTCAGTTGTTCCTGTTTAGTGACAGGCTGCAGGACAGGTATAAAATGGGAACTGATGTGTCTATTCTTGAGCAAGCGATAAGTAATTCTTGTTGCTTATCAGCGGTTTGCTACAAAAATTGAAATATCAGCATACTGTTCGAATTTTGATAGCTTTCTAGAAGAAATAATTGCACGTAGAAATTCTATAGCGCCACAACTGTGGAGATAAGAAAAATGGAATGGTCAGCGAGTTTTAAACTTCAAACCTTCAGGCCTTCTTTGTGTAGAACCAAGTTAAGCATTAAAGCATTAATGTTTATTGGAATTAGAGATTATAATCAATGTGCGTACTTTGTTTAACTTCATCTTATCTTGACCTGACACAATACTGTGAATAAGCATATTGCTGGTTTACACTGCACTGTGCTTATTTGGTTAAATGACCATTTCTACAAATTAGTTGCATCACTTGAGGATTGTGCATGGGCAATAATGTTCACATGCAAATTAAAGTTAAAAAAAAAGGCTGCCACAGATATTTACATATCTCATCTTCCAGTTGAGAGTTGGCACAATGAATAACACCTGGAACTGTGCCTGGCCTTGGAAATTTACAGCTAATTTTACCATGTTAAGTATTGCCATCTGAATGGATGGTGACTTTTACTGGTGCGAATAAATGCCTATTTTAAAGACAGAAAAAGTTATTTTGGATAATTTTATGTGCAGAAATGTAGGGATGTTGATGCAATTTTCACTTCTCATCAGTATCGAACATTTTCAAGCTGCATACCCTGGGTCAGATGTAAGTTAAAGATCCTTTAACCCTTATTTCAGTAAGACAGCTGCTCCATATTCTGTGATATTTCTATTTCATGCACCAGTAATCCTTATGACTTTCTGGATGAGACTACTTATTATTCAGTTAGTTCCAAATTATAGATAATTTTGTGCTGTGATACCATATTCACTGGAAATTGGGTTGCTGTTGTCCAAGCTCAAATTTACTTAGAACCCTGTCAATCATCATAAAGAAGATAGATTAATTCTCACGTTTGAGTTGGATGCAAACCTTGGTTCCTGAAATTAAAGAACAGCATTCTGACATGGTAATTTTAACCCAATGAGCAGGAAACTCATGGGATCAGATGGAAAGCTGTTTGTAAACCATGCCCATTAACTTCAATGGAGAGTAAAATCTGGGTTGGGGGTGGGTGCAAAACCATTTTTTCCACCTGATCCCATCAGTTTTCTGACAGGCAGAATAAGTTAACATTTCCTTCAGTGTGTCACTCAAATCTCAAGCTGCTGGCATTAGGGACCTTTGAATAGGAGGGGATAAGTCGAAAATGAAATTATTCCTTTGCCAAATAATTTCTAGGAAGGCAACACCATTAAAGGCTGGGCCAATTAATAGTAACTAGCTGTATGGGTATTAATGCTGTTTATCAGTCTTTAACTGCAACTGTGGATAAGATAGTGAAGCCTCAGAGCTGTCTGAGCTTGTTGGACTGGGTTTATTGTACAGCAATGACAGGAGGTTATGTTAAAACTATGCAGCCAACCATGCAGCATTCATTCAGCTTGAATATTGTACCACAAAATAATTGAGTTTACCACATATTAACATTCAACGTTCAGCTGTTAGCATGGAAATCAATGCAAGGCCAGAAAATAACAATATTGGCACACAAAGTGAAATTTCACAAATGTGAAAATATTCCATCTTGCAGTATTGGTAAATAAACAGATGCTGCAAGACCATCAAGGGACGAGAAACTCCAACAGCAAATCTATCAATCATCTCTTACATATGTTTCTACCAAAGATCAAGTAAATTCACTGGGAATTAATGAAGTGCATCAAACATTTAAAATAGGCAACAAAAATGTGGCCCAGTATCCCAACCCAAATGGGCCAATAGGGGGACAAAAATTACAGAGAAATTAAAACACACCTCCTACCTCGAACCAGGTCAGGAGGTGGAAATTTGCAAAGCTACTGAAGAAGATCATAAGCTGCATTTGGATTCAGCTGGAAACACAGTAGGCAATGACCTTATTGTATTATTCATCATTAATTTGGGGGTTTTTAAATCTGTAAGGCTCTCTTAAGTTTAACTCCTTGTCGCTCAAATTGGGATTCCCCCAAATCTTTCCAGCCTTCCGTTTGTGGTGCTGCTGCAGACCTGCTTCAGTCTCTGCCCTTTCCCACTTTCCCAAAGGGCAAGCGACTTACATCACAAAAAATCAACTGCACCTCCCATGATGCCCCTTCCACCGCTGAATCAATGAGTGCCAGAAATGAAATATGGCACCATTGAATTTAGAAGGAAATGTTAAGCTGAGGCCTGCCTGCTATTCAGGTGCCTTTAAGAGACTACATACCGCAGTTCAAAAGAAAACAGGGTATAGTTCTGGACAATGGATAAGATAGCAAAGCTACAGAGCTGCCTATTGTATAGCAATGACAGGAGGTTATGTTAAATCTACTCATCCAACCATGCAGCATACATTCAGCTTGAATATTGTACCACAAAATAATTTAGTTCACCATATATTAACATTAAACGCTGTTCGCATGGAAATCAATACAATGTCACACGAACTGAAATTTCACTTATGTGAAAATATTACATCCCATGGTAAATAAATGTGTCAACCAACAGCACCAAAAACAAATGAATGAGTTGTTTATCTCTCATTTGCTGTTTGTGGGAATTTGCTGCCACATTTGCCTACATAACAAGAGTGACTTCACTTCAAAGCAATATAATGGCTTTGAGAATTTGAAGGCATTATGCAAATGCTAGTTATTTTTCCTTCTTCATATTCAGAAAGTAGTTTTATTTGAGACCAACTGACACCCTTTCACTGATAGTAGGCCAAGTGACTGTGACTGGCATTAACAATATTGAGAGATACATCTATACACTTGATTGTCCAATATTTTTAATTGAGAAGAATTGGATGGTGTTGAGCGTAAGGCTTTGTCTGAAGGTAGGAAAGGAGGCAGTGAATGGTGCAGTCTGGACACAGTAACAGCACAACTATGCCGCGCCTTTACTTCTGCTCTCTAGAGAACCGCCAGCACAACAACGAGCCAGAATGGGACAGGTATCTCCATGAGACCAATACTCCTCTCCCAACAAGTCCTCGACCTTGAGCCCAAGCCTTCAGACGCAGAGGATGTGGAGAGGCAAAGGACATGCAATGCCCTGACGAGGCAGAGGACGAATGAGTTGAAGCAGCGTCTATCGCTCTTCGAGATGAGATGCCGGAAATTTCTAAGAATGACAAGGCCCCAAAAGTGGTCATCGTGAGAAAAGCAACAGAGTATGTTGGTAGGCTGAAGTCAGAGCAACTGGAACTGAATGAAGAGAGGGAGAAACTTCAGAAAGAACAGAAACAGATGAGATGCAAACTCTTTGATCGAGAGTTGTCAAACCACCAAAATGATTTATGGACATTTGATTCTCGATATCTGTAAACTTCACAATCTCTATCCATATGTAAATAATTTTGATGTTATCTAATTTTATATGTTTCTTACTTATAGCATACGAGACTTATCTTTGGAAAGAAGGAGGATGTTTTGTAATTGCCTTTCAAAGTTATGTCCCTTAAAGATCTTAGTATGCTCATGAGCTGAGTAGCAGGATGCAATCATGTGACTCTATGCCAGTCACACTCTGCAGTTGTAACACCAAGAGGCAGGTCATGTAAATAGGTAGCTCTGCACTGTATATACTTGTTAGCTTTAATAAACCTGTTTGACATCTTCAATCAACTGAACGCCATGCATCTCATTTATGTTGCATGAGACAACATTAAAAGCTTCTCAATACAATATGTATAAGTTAAAACCCTTAAATCGGTTTCTTACAGTGAATATTATCTGACCAACTTAAGTTATGCTCATGACCAGCTCCTGTATTTTGTTATTTTAGGTGTATTTTACCACAGGAAAATCAAATATGCTGTCACAATATGCTTCAGCTATAGAGACTGGTGCAGAGTTCAGTGGTCTAACAGTGTGTTTTGACACTGTTGTCAATTCAATTCATATGCATTATACCAATTGCACAGATTGAAACCTATGATTAGTTGCAGAATATAAAGAAACAATCAAAATTACTGAGAATTATTTTTGAACAAATGCATTGACAAGAGGGTGGGCTGTTGGAAACAGACCCTAATTGTCCTTTAATCACCATATTCAAAAGACTTTTACAGAGAAATTGAGGTTAAATTATGTCAGCTATCACTTGCACTCATCAAAGATAAGATAGATGCATTGGTAGTTTTAAAGCAAGCAAGAATTTCTAACTCCATGATTCATCCACTGCAGAAAAATGCAAATACTTTTATTAAACATTCATCCTGCACTGAAAACAATGCACTGTGGTTGATTGTATTGATAGTAATGTCAATATTTACAGCATTGCTATTGCAATTCAAGATTATTTTAAGGTTTACATGTTTGAAGTACAAATCAGTCACAGAGCTTATCATTACATTGTTCAAGCTAAATCTCCACTTGCAGGGTGTTTAGCAAGCAACCAAACCGTTCTGAAGAGAGGTCCATTAAAACGGCTGGCATAGTGAAAGTATTCTTTAAATAAGTCAACTATTTTATATTTAACTAATGGAACAAAAAGAAGACACAAAGAGTAACAAAAAATTCATATTTATCACCAGTGACTTCTTCATTCAATAGAGAACATTACAATTCTACTGATATTGAACATCTTTTATGTTTCTGTTGTTTGCAAAGACAGTTACAATATGGTCTTTTGAGATTATTTCAGAGTGGAAATAACAAACTGAGATTGCTGTAAACCCGAGGAATCTGAAGACACAGCAGCTGAGAGCAACCAATTAATTGACTAATTTCTTTTTGACCCCACTCAGGCTACAACTGGGTTAAGTTCAAGTGTAACCAGCATGCAGCTGGGAAAGGTCTGCAGCCAGCCTGTTCAGGCTGCTAGAAGCAGGCATTTATTTTGTCCAACACATCCTGGTTCAAATGATGCATTTGCTCCATACAAAATGGAATTGATGATGGCAGCTCAATCAGGGAAGCTTAGAGCTAGAGTTGCCCTGTTCAAATTCTTTGGAATCAACAATTCTTCTTATATAATGTGTAAATTTATTTAAAGACCTGTAAAGATATCTGAGTTCAAGCAGTTTATTTACTCAACATGTTTGCAATATTTCACAATCAATACCATGAAGTTTACTAAGCAATACATATGAGCACAAACTCTACATTCTGCCAATTCTGCCCTAATTGACTATCCATTAAACAATTTAATGGCTCCACTACAAATACAGTACAAGATAAAGATACATTTGGAATTCATTACTGACTGCCTTAAAGCAACTCTCAGTGAAACCCACAGGGATCAGGAAGAAAGCTCATTAAGTATTAACAGTCCACCAGAATTATTGAAGGCAATATTATGCAGGTATTAGTCACTGTCAGGATTACTCTAGTGACTACTGCTGTTGACTATTAGTATTAATGCTATTCTAATTTTATACCTAACATAATGCTTCATTGCAACAACAAATCTATTTGGAAACAAAATAACTTGGTTGGTTTGTTTGTTCAAACCTCCTCAGCACAGGATTAAGGTTTGAGGCAGTCATTATTTCTCCACACTGAACAACATCTCCTGCATATTCTCAATGTTTGTCATCGTCTTCTCTTGGTGATGTGACAGCTACTTCCTATTCATTATAAATTAAAGCTTTATGCTTGTTCTTAATCTCTAAGAGGAGACTGCCAATCTTCTGCAAGTTTCATCATGATAATGCCAGTCGGCCATGCAGAACACCAGATGAATGCCACCCACATTGAGGGGGAACATGCATGTACAGGGAGAAATTCAGATGGAAGACTCCTGTGAAGTTAGAGAAGAATGCATTTGTAGATACTAATGTTACTGGAGTTGTACTGTCAGGTAGAAAGCAGACATCTAGAGCTGAAATTAGTTTGAGCTGAAATTAGTTTGACTCAAGCACTATGCATCCATCACTCTTCAACCAACCCTAACTATTATTCTTGATCTTGATCTTTACAAGAAAGCCTCACATTTAGGCATTATCAACATTTATTTAGTGCCTTCAGTATGGTAAAATATCCCAAAGTCCTTCACTGAAACATAGCCAAAAGTATGACATTGAGCCAAAGGAGTAAATATTAGGAGGGGCAAGGAAGTGGGATTTAAGGAGCGCCTTAAATGAGGAAAGATATAATATGGAGAGGCAAAAGGGTTTAGGAAAGAACTTCTAGAATATGGGGACTGGGTAGCTGAAGGGTCAGCCACCAATGGTGAGGTATTGGGAGGTGACGATGCATAGGAGGCCATAGTCAAATGAATTGAGAGACTGGGTAGGTAGGGATGGGGGTAAGGTGTGTTTGGAATTGTTCTAGCATTTTTCAGTGAGGCAGCTAAACACAAGGATGGGAATTTGAGGCATTGCAGGGACCAGCAGCGATGTAGGGCAGGAGTACTAGGTGAATGGAGTTTGGTGCAGGATAGAATACATCTTTTCTATATGCTGATGTTTATGAATGTAGAGAATGAAAGGCACGCAAAGGCAATACATTGGAACAATTCAATCTGGAGCTAATAAAAGCATGAAATGAGGGTTTCAGTGCATATCCGTTGAAATAGGCTTGGAGGATAGTGATGTTATGGATATGGAAGTAGACACTCTTATTGAATGAAAACATTTGAGGTTGGAAGCTACCTTGATGTTAAGCAAATACTGTAGTTGAGCCTGAGATGGTAGCTGGGAAGGAGGTGGAGTTGGTGGCAAGGGTATGGAGTTTGTGATTGGGTCTGAAGATAATGTATTCGTTCTTCCAAATATTTAGTGCACTGAAATTGTTGCTGGTTGAAAACTGGATGTCAAGCAGTCTAACTAGCAGAGGTGGCGCAGAGGTAGAGCCAGGTGTTATCAGCTCATATATGAAAGCTGATCCTGTTTCTATATTACCAAGGAGCTGCATGTAGATGAGGAAGAGGAGCGGGCTGAGGATGTATCCTTTGCTAGGCTCCCAACATAACAATGTAAGGATGGTAAGAGAACACTTTGATAGAGGTGGCCTGGTTATGATTAGAAAATTGAAGTGTAGCCCTGCAAAGGAGGTTCCACTAAGCTAGGTAACAGAAGAAAGGATGGTGTGGTTGATTGTATCAAAGGCTGCAGAAAGGTTAAGGAGAATGAAAAGGTGTGATGGTCATAGCTACAGAGTATATCAACGATGATGTAGGGGGTTGAGTAGCATAGTGGTAATGTTATTGGACTGGTAATTCAGAGGCTCAAACTAATGTTCCAGAGACAGCACTTCAAATCCCACCATGGCAGCTGGGGCAATTTAAATTCATTAATTTATAAATTTGGAATAAAATGCTAGTCTCATTAATGAGGTTCTTGAAACTACTGGAATGTTATAAAAACACATCTGGTTCACTAATGTCATTCAGAGGAGGAAATCTGTCATCCTTACCTGATCTGGCCTACATGCAACTCCAGACCCACAGCAATGTGGTTAACTCTGAAATGACTTAACAAGCCACTCAGTTGCATCAAACCGCTATAGAAAAGTCAAATAAGAATAAAACCGGATGGATCACCGGAAACGACAAAGATATACCCTGTCTAGTCGACCCTGCAAAGTCCTTCTCACTAACATCTGGAGACTTGTGCCGAAAGTGAAAGAGCTGTCTCACAGAATAGTCAAGCAACAGCCTAACATAGTCATACTCACAGAAATATATCTTACAGGTAATGTCCCAGATTCCTCCATCACCATCCCTGGGTATGCCCTGTCCCACTGGCAGATGGGAGCACAGTGGTATACACACAGGAATGAGTGGCCCTGGGAGCCACATTGACTACATCCCTCATGAAGTTTCATGGCATTTGATCTAACACGGGCAAGGAAACCTCCATCTGATTACCACCTACTGCCCTCCCTCAGCTGACGATTCTCCATGTTGAACACCACTTGGAAGAAATGCTGAGGGTAGCAGGGGCACAGAATATAATCTAGGAGGGGGCCTTCAATGTCCATCAGCAAGAGTGGCTCGGTAGCACCACTACTGACTGAGCTGACCAAGTCCTGAAGGAGATATTGCCAGACTGGGCATATGACAGGTGGAGGGTACCAACAAGAGGGAATAACCTAATTGACATCATCATCACCAATCCACCTGTTCCAGATGCCTCTGTCCAGGACAGTATTGGCAGGAGTGATACTGCAAAGTCTGCACAGTCCTTGTTGAAATGAAGTCCTGTCCTCACACTGATGACAACCTCCATCATGTTGTGCAGCACTACCGCTGTGTGAAATGAGATAGATTCAGAACAGATCTAGCAGCTCATAACTGGGCATCCATGAGGCGCTGTGGACCTTCTGCAGCAGCAGACTTGGATTCAACCACAATCTGTAACCTCATGGCTTGACATATTCCTCACTCTACTATTACCATCAAGCCAGGGGACCAATCTTGGTTCAATAAGGAGTGCAGGAAATCATGCCAGGAGCAGCACCAAACATACCTAAAAATGAGGTGCCAACCTAGTGAAGCTACAACACAGGAATACATGCATGATAAACAGTGGAAGCAGCATGCTACTGACAGAGCTAAGCGATTGCACAACTAACAGATCAAATCAAAGCTCTGCAGTCCTGCCACATCCAGTTGTGAATGGTGGTGAACAATTAAAGAACTAACTGGAGGACGAAAACACGGCCATCCTCAATGATGGAGGAGCCCAGAATGTCAGTGCAAAAGGCCGGGCTGAAGCAGTTGCAATCATCTTCAGTCAAAAGTGCTGAGTCAATGATCCATCTTGGCCTCCTCCTGAGGTCCCCAGCATTATAGATGCCAGTCTTCAGACAATTGGATTCACTCCAAATGATATCAAGAAATGGCTGAAGACACTGGATTCAGCAAATGCTATGGGCCCTGACAACATCTCAGCCGTAGTAGTGAAGATTTATGCTCCAGAACTAGCTACACCCTTAGCCAAACTGTTCCAGTACAGCTACAACACTGGCATCTACTGGACAACATGGAAAATCACCCAGGTATGTTCTGTCCAGAAAAAGCAGGACAAATTCAAACTGGCCAATAAGCACCCTATAAGTCTACTCTCAATCATCAGCATAGTGATGGAAGGTGTCTTCGACAGTGCTATCAAGCAGCACTTACTCAGCAACAACCTGCTCACTGATGCTTAGTTTGGGTTCTGCCAAGACTATTCAGCTCCAGACCTCATTCCAGTCTTGGTTCAAACATGGACCAAACAGCAGAATTCAAGAGACAGATGAAAGTGACTGCCCAAGGCAGCATTTGACCGAGTGTGGCATCAAGGAGTCCTAGAAAAATTGAAGGCAATGGGAATTGGGGAAAACTCTCCACTGGCTGGAGTCATAACTAGCATAAAGAAAGATGGTTGTGGTTGTTTGAGGCTAATCATCTCAACCCCAGGACATCATTTTGGAGTTCCACAGGGTAATGTCCGAAGCTCAACCATCATCATTAATGAACTACCCTTCAACATAAGATTAAAAGTGGGGATGTTCATTTATGATTGCACAGCATTCACAACTCCTCAGTTACTGAAGCAGTCCGTGCCTGCTTGCAGCAAGATCTGGACAACATTCAGGTTTGGACTGATTAGTAGCAAGTAACATTTGGGCCTCAAAAGTGCCAGGCGACAACAATCTCCAACAAGACAGAATCTAATCATCTCCCCTTGATGTTCAGCAGCATTACCATTGCTGAATCCCCCTCCATGCTGGGGGTCACTATTGACCTGACACTTAAGTGGACAAGCCATATAGATAACTAAAATAAAAGCAAAATACTGCGGATGCTGGAAATCTGAAACAAAAACAAGAAATGCTGGAATCACTCAGCAGGTCTGGCAGCATCTGTGGAAAGAGAAGCAGAGTTAACGTTTCGGGTCAGTGACCCTTCTTCGGAACTGACAAATATTAGAAAAGTCACAGATTATAAGCAAGTGAGGTGGGGGTGGGGCAAGAGATAACAAAGAAGGTGCAGATTGGACCAGGCCACATAGCTGACCAAAAGGTCACGGAGCAAAGGCGAACAATATGTTAATGGTGTGTTGAAAGACAAAGCATTAGTACAGATTAGGTGTGAATACACTGAATATTGAACAGTAGAAAGTGCAAACCTGAAAAAAACAGTGGGTAAGCAAACTGAACAAACTAAGATGAAATGAAATAAATGCAAAAAAAGATTGTAAAAAATTTAAAAAAGAATGTAAAAAAAAAAGGAAGAAAAAATAACTAAAAATGAAAGTAAAATGGGGGGCTGTCATGCTCTGAAATTATTGAACTCAATGTTCAGTCCGGCAGGCTGTAGTGTGCCTAATCGGTAGATGAGATGCTGTTCCTCGAGCTTGCGTTGATGTTCACTGGAACACTGCAGCAATCCCAGGACAGAGATGTGAGCATGAGAGCAGGGGGGAGTGTTGAAATGGCAAGCAACCGGAAGCTCAGGGTCCTGCATGCGAACTGAGCGGAGATGTTCCGCAAAGCGGTCACCCAGTCTGCGCTTGGTCTCCCCAACGTAGAGGAGACCACACTGTGAGCAGCGAATACAGTATACTACATTGAAATCGCTGCTTCACCTGAAAAGAGTGTTTGGGGCCTGGGATAGTGAGGAGAGAGGAGGTAAATGGGCAGGTATTACACCTCCTCCGATTGCAGGGGAAGGTGCCATGGGACGGGGATGAGGTGGTGGGGGTAATGGAGGAGTGGACCAGGGTGTCGCAGAGGGAACAATCCCTTCGGAATGCTGACAGGGGAAGGGAGGGGAAGATGCGACTGGTAGTGGCATCACGCTGGAGGTGGCAAAAATGGCGGAGGATGATCCTTTGGATATGGAGGCTGGTGGGATGAAAAGTGAGGACAAGGGGAACCCTGTCACGGTTCTGGGAGGGAGGGGAAGGGGTGAGGGTAGAGGTGCGGGGAATGGGTCGGACACGGTTGAGGGCCCTGTCAACCACAGTGGGGGGAAATCCTCGGTTGAGGAAAAAGGAGGTCATATCAGAAGCACCGTCATGGAAGGTAGCATCATCAGAGCAGATGCGTCAGAGACGGAGAAACTGGGAGAATGGAATGGAGTCCTTACAGGAGGTGGGGTGTGAAGAAGTGTAGTCGAGGTAGCTGTGGGAGTCGGTGGGCTTATAATGGATATTGGTAGACAACCTATCCCAAGAGATGGAGACAGAGAAGTCGAGGAAGGGAAGGGAAGTGTCAGAGATGGACAATGTAAAGGTGAGAGAAGGGTGGAAATTGGAAGCAAAGTTGATAAAGTTTTCTAGTTCGGGGCGGGAGCAGGAAACGGCAGGATACAGTCATCAATGTACCGGAAAAAGAGTTGGGGGAGGGGGCCTGAGTAGGACTGAAACAATATAGATACTATGGCTGCAAGAAATGGTCAGAGGCTGGAAATTCTGCAGGGACTAACTCACCTCCTGTCTTCCCAAAGCCTGCCCACCATCTATAAAGCACATTTAAAAGTGTAATGGAGTACTCTCCACTTGCCTGGTTGAGTGCAGCTCCAATAACACTCAAGAAGCTCAATACCATTCAAGACAAAACAGCCTGCTTAATTGGCACACCATCCATCCCCTTAACAATTCACTCCCTCCACCACTGATGCACAGTGGCAGCAGTGAGTACCATCTACAAAGTGGTCTGCAGCAGCTCACCAAGGCTCCTCAATATCACCTTCCAACCTTGCAATCTCTACCACCTAGAAAGACAAAGGCAGTAGACACATGGGATCACCACACTTGCAAGTTGCCCTCCAAGTCACACACCATTCTAAGTTGGAACTATATAGCTGTTCCTTCACTGTCACTGGGTTAAAATCCTGGAACTCCCTCCCTAACAGCACTGTGGGTGTGCCTACACTACATGGACTGCAGTGGTTCAAGAAGGCGGCTCACCACCACCTTCTCAAGGGCAATTTGGAATGGGCAATAAATGCCACCCTTGCCAGTGACACTCACATCCCAAGAATGAATAGGAAATAAAAGAGCTTCCAAGAAGCGTTGGAAACCTAACTGGAGGGGTTGAAACAAGGAATAGATGAGCATAGATCCGGGAAATGCTGCCATGTTCAAAGACTTCAGTGAGGAATGGGTAGCTGAAAATGGGTGCAATAGTTTACAAAGGTAGAGAGGTGGAGAGTAGGTTTTTGTAAGTTGGTGATGACAGCAGGATTGAAAGGAAGGGGGATAGTACCTCAGAAGAGGGATTCTTTAACAATGCCAGCTAGCAGGGTGGTCAGGAAGTGAGGTTGTGTGGCCAACAGTTTAGTGGAAATGGAGTTAAGAGAACAGAGGACGGGTCTGACAGACCAAATGAGCTCAGTGAGGGCATAGGAGGAAATGGGAGCAATGCATGGTATCCTTCTTCTAAAAAAAATCCACTCTGAATCCCTTTTAATGTCTTGTTCCATATAGAATGTTACTTTCCTCTCCATATCATTGCTTAATATCACAGCTTCATGCTGAACTCTCTTAAAACTCCCTTTGTGAATGTGCTCAAGAGTCTGCCCTGCCACAGCCCTGATGCCTCAGTTAACAATAAAAATGATGTTCTCTGCAACTGAGACCATTGTCCTATTCCCTCCTGATCTTTCTCATCCTCTCCATAGTGCTACCAATCTCAGACTGCAATATAAAAGCACCCACACAATACAGTGAATGTAAAAGCACCTGAACTCAGTGGACACTGTTGAAACCCAATTTAGTAAATAGAGTGATTCAGTTTCAGTACTGACAACATTTGACTTAACTGAAGAATAGCCATTCAAAATCCTTTATGGAGGGGAAGACTACTGCTACAAATGTGGCATTCAGTTCAACCTAGCAATATAAGCTTGGATCGTACAGAATAGAAGTTATAGTAGTATTAAACATTTCTCTCAACATTTAGCATGAAATTCACCTCTAACACAATACAATGGATAACTGCCCAGGTTACAACTACATTTGTAGTACTGGGTATGTTGGGCAGTACCCCGGACACAGCTTCTTCCCCTGGGGTTGTCTACAAGATCATTTTGCATTATTTCTGTTTCATCCTCTCAACTGTACAACTTACAAACATGCGACCTTTTCTATCCTTTTCAGATTACTCTGAACCTTGTGTATAACTGATAGTAAAAATAACACACGACAGAGAGATCAAGTGTTACCTTGACTTCAGTTAGTGCAGGGAGATGGAGAAAAGAGAGATTATTTTTTCAGATCGGGGCAGTTTATCACTTGAAATATTATCATGTACTTGTGTATTGTTCCACCTGCTTCAATATTTTTGTCAAAACTACTGAAGATTTAACTTTCATTTGCGTTACTTGAATTTAAAAAAAAACAAACAAATCTTTGAATACTGAAAGCTTTCAAGCCTGAAATCTTGTCTCTGCAAAATTTTATTTTGATTACTGAAGTAATCACCTCAGTATAATAGCTACTGCACGTTGGTCAGTGGCACACATTAAGGCGATATTAATCCTGTCTCTCCAATGTTCACTGGTGTAATTAGGTTTCATATTCTGGCTTTGTGTGCTGAACAATGCACTTTCAGAAAATGGAGGTATATCAGAACTCCCATTACATGCATAATGATTAATGCTCAGCAACTGAAATTATGAGCAAATGCTCTCTGTGTGTCTATAAATCTACTTTGGAGTATTCCAAGCCCTCTGTGGACTTGGCTGTATTTTAATTTAAGGGAATGATTTATTAACAGGTTATTATAAATCATAAACTCTGAATATGGAACACTGGGGCACCTGCAAGTCAGCTTGTGCTCAGTTACTCTGGCTTTGAAGCGACCAAATAATAGAGCAGACTCAAGTGATTGCTTTTCGGAAATTTATCATTCAACACTTTTAAAATGTTATGATTAAAGGTCCACGAATATGGATTCTATGCAAGAAATTAATTGGATTATATACTGTTTCATTGACATTCCCCCAAACAGCATTAAAACTACTTTTGTTAACACTTCCATGCTAGGATACTAGACCTTAGTGTAAGATAATTGAGATATGAATTTGTTGTGAACCATTGCAAGCAAAGCAATAACTCTGCCTTTCTCCTTGATATGATCAATGCAACATTCCCGTCATTGCCAAAACAGTGAGGAACGAATTAGTCATTCGCCGCATAATGATTTTCTAGCTTTATTGAGCAGGATCATTTTTCTTATTTGAACTCAGCCTCGGTTCAATGAAACCAACTATTTGCAATCATTCCAATAGCATTTTAGTTGATTTATTTCATGAGAAATTTAGAAGTAAAACTACTCTTATCCCAAAAGCAAACAAGATGTCAATACACAAAGTAGTGGCGTGCAGATATAATTCCTTTCTTCCCTATGTCTTACACCACTGAGTTCCCAGTCTTAAGCAGAGTACTGCAGGCACAGAGGCTGCAGGAACAGAGAGGGACTCAAAATAAGAATGAGTATTGCCACTGGGACTCTCTCAAGTAACTTTCAGCATCAGCTACAGAACAATGCCGAGGGCATGGAAATGACTTATTGAGCTGCCGACCTCTAAGCTATAGTGACCAAAAGAGGGCAGAGGCTAACCAGTTGGTGGTTCCCACATACTATTCTATAACTTTGCCATAAAGTGTGGTGTAATGCAGTTGGGGTTTATTGGGAGTTATATGTGTGCAACTGCTACATAACAAACTTTCTTGAATTCATGTTAGTGTACAGATCATGTGACTGGCTAGAATAATCTGTGGAAATCGACTGTGCCAGTGTAGAACACTCAATGCTAAGTCCTCCAACAGCCCATACAAATCTGAGCAAAGTTTGCCTTAAGATATTACTCTGTCATGATCACTTTTATTTTGAGAAGACATAAAAGACCTCATTTATTTTCAAATGTATGCTGTTGTAAGTAAAGAAGCTTTCTAAACGATGCACATATTGGACTGATTTTGGAACTTATAATGTCCTGTGATCCAGATGATATTTTTGCAAAAGCAGTAACAACCTCAAATTGTACATGTAAATTTCTAAACTGGATTTGAAATCTGTTTAATGGAAAAGATAAATATATTATCAAAGTTGCACTTGAAACATAATCTAGAAGCATTCACCCCTTGAATTCTCAGTGAAGGCTTTAGCAGGTGCAATTACTAATAGGACACATTGTCGAGCAATTAGTCTACAAGAACTTGATGGCCTGCTGTTTAATGGGGGCATCAATCAGTTTATGTTAAATTAGTTCATGTCTCTGTTAAAATAACAAACCAATGCCATATACATATTGAAGTAGTGAGATGCTAATTTGCAAACAGTAATTGTGAGGCTTTTTTTTTAAAGTCATTGCAGTTGTTCTGCCCCATCTGCTGTTTTCCTAATTCTGACAGTTAAAACAATGAGCAAGTTAGACTCCCATATCTGATATAACTAAATCCCCAAACATACGAGCACTTGTCGTCAACAGAATCATAGTTTTGACAATCCATTTTCTACACCCATAACCCCACAACAAGGGACTGATAAGCGTCAAAGCAAATGAGGGAACATTGGTATAAATTTTTAATGGATTAAGTGTTTCGAGAATTCACTGCCTGTCCTCTGCTGATGCGTTATTTTATGACAATCTTGGCACATTGCCTATGTTTTTACTGTAATGCTTCTTTATATTCCCTATTGATATTGACTATTTGTTTTCTTCTGTTATAGTTACCTTTTTAAGATCAGTTGAAAAACATTAACACCAGTCATACATACTTTCTGCATTACCAAACCAGTGTTTCTGCTCCAAGAAGCAGCATTGGAACTGTCCTCCTGGTGACAATAGTCTATTTTTGGTTTAGTTGAAACAATTTAATAAGGATCATTCCAAGTAAACAACACAATAGATACTCCTAAAGCCAATTATAGCAGTTTTTGATTTTTTTATATCTCCTCTCTCCAAGGTATAACTGTGTAATATCCTTGATAATTCAGAAGCCATACCCTTTTCCTCTCCTTAAGACATCAACTCTTGTGACTTAGTTTTACGCTGTCTGTAACCTCTTGTACCTCATCCAAGTAGCCATTTTTCACGTGAGGCCAAACATTGACCATAGAAGGTTTCACAGCTCAGCCTGATCCTGGTCTTCCCTGTACATACATTTGTACCTTCTAGAGTTTACACTCCATGGATGAGAAACATTGAAGCGGTTTGTAGCACTCCAGTTAATACACTAGCTATCAATTAATTCAATGAAGAATGGAGCTTGACCATGGCATTTCCTGATCAACATGCCTCAGTCAAACTATGGGCTCTGTGCAATCAAGTGAGTCTCTTCGTAGATATTTCAGATAAAGTCCAATTTTGACACATGCTGAATTTATAGTGTAGCCTGTTAACTATTTAAACCATTTGACTACACTTTAGTTAGCTGGAGAGTATAAGACAAGCACTACAGATGGGATTTGGATGGTGCAGTGGCTTTCACATATTGTATCCGTGATGTCCTCGGGATTCGAGTGAGGTTCAGCCAAGTTTGGTACAGGATATGAGGCAAAGATAGAGAGACAAAGACTGCAGCAGCTGAACATAAGGGCTTCTCCTTTATTCAGTCTTAGTTTCACTTTCACTTTGCTAGCATGTGTGTTCTGCAACAGTCTCTAGAGAGCACAGTGCAACTGAAATTTCAAAGCACTACAACTCTACATCCCTTCCTTTCTTAGTAAATGAGACAAATAGCATGTTTCAATGATTTGTTTATAAAAACGTAAACATTAAACTTAAACATAACTAGTTCATTTCATAACACAGACTGGAATTTTACATTGGGTTGGAGGCTGGGACTGCACCCAGCATTGGCAGCAAGACAGATGCCAGTCCCGGACGAAAGGTAAGCTTTGAGGCCTTGCCAGGGACAATTGGCAGGGCCCCGGCAAGGCAAAGGGGGTCGCTTGGCAAGGGGTGGTTTTTATTTTAGTGGGGGAGGTTGGGGCTTAGAGGCGGCCCTCCGTGGGGCACAGGGTGCCCAATCAGGAGGCCACCACCCACTCCTTCCTCCCCTAGCCCACAACGAGGCCACCAGGCTTTCTGGGGGCCTGAGGCATCCGCTGGCCGCTGGTATAATACCAGCAGCAGAAGGCCCTTCAGTGGCAGTTAATTGGCTACTTAAGGGCCTTGATTGGCCTCGGGTGGGCGGGCCGTTTCCCGCTGCAGCCACCCCTGGTAAAATTGCAGCGGGGACGGCAAGGCGTTGGATACAGCACCTCCCACCTCCCATTCAATTTATGTCCCCCCATCACCCGCCACCAGCCCGCCCTGCGGGGGCATTAAAATCCTGCCATAGTCACTTCAGTATGGTGGACATTTTCTCTCACAAGGAGGATATTGTCTGACATCAGATGTAATCTCATTTGACTCATTCTTCATCTGAGGTGTTGATGTCAGAATTGGATTTGATGCTTGCGAGTGATGTTTTCAGTGCTTTGAAGAATTATGCATGTCTTGTGATGATTTGTTAACCACGCTTAGCAGTGATCATTAATCCTTTTGTGTTGGGCACAACAAATGGTTGGATGTCAGACGGGTTTTTTAACTTTCCAATCTGACAATCGTGTCTCACAAGTACTTTATGTCCTGGCTTAAACAGTATAGCTCTAAGTTTCATGTTTCGCTCTGCATTTTCTTTCATTCAATCCTTCTGTTCTCGATTGTGTACATGTATAATGTTGATCATTCGCTCTGTAGGTTACCTCTGATAGATGTATGCGCATAGGATGTGCAAAGATGACTGTAGCTGAAGGTTTTTGAATAATCGAGTGAGGTGTCGCTCTGTAATTATGAAGAAATTTCTTGCTTCCATGACTTGTTTTCAGCTGTAGCCGTACATATCACTTTTTTCAAGGTTCGTATAAATCTCTCGACTTCACCATTAGCTCTTGGCCAATGGGGTGTGATTTTCCTATGAGTGAACCCGAGGTAGGTGGTGAATTTACTGAACTCATCGCTGTTGAATGGGGGTCCATTGTCACTTCTTATATTTGAGGGATTCCAAACAAGGTAAAGATCTCGTCAAGCTTTGGGATGACTGCTTTCGTTGAAGTAGACATAACTAATTCCATGATTGTGAATCTGCTGCAGTCATCAGTGACAGCAAGCAGGTGTTCACCAGTGGGTAAATCTGTGAAATCAAAGCTAACTTCTATCCATGGTCCCAGGTAGTTCAGACATCTTGAGAGGATCATGAAGGCTTGACATTGTGGTTGCTTGACATGACAAACACTGATTAATTGTGTGCTCTACCATGTGGTCGATTCCTGGGAACAATAACTTTCCCCTAAAGGAGTGTTTGGTTTTGACTATTCCCTTGTGTCCTTCATGTGCTATATCGACAACACGTTCCTTCAATAAGTGTGGAATGACAATACAGTTATTGCATAACACAAGATCAGATTTGGTTGTAATGATTAGCTCATTTAAAACACTACAAATACCTTGTAGTACGTGAGTGATTTCATTTGTCGACACTTTCTCGTTCATGTCTTTCCAGTTTCATGATTCTGTTGCCTTCATACAGAGTTGCAAATTTTCATATTGTTTTGTTGCTGCTTTGATGTCAGCTAGTTTCAGCGACTCTGGCACTGTATTTAGGCTTACGTAGTTAAGATGTTGTTCAGCAACCTTTTCCTCATGGCTGTTGGCAGTGAATGTCGTGAAAGGTCAATGCTGGGTTGAGCTCGCCTGGCTGATACTCAACCTGGAACTGTACTCTTGTAGTTTGAGTATCCAAATTTCTGTTCGAGTGGGTGGTTCGCTATGTAGATTGTTGAACAAGCTCACTAGTGGTCCATGATTGATTATTACTTTAAACTCACTTCCATATTAGTAGAGATGAAAGTGCAAGATAGGCCATGTGATTGAGCGAGCTTCTCTCTCTGTTTGCCAAATAACATTGCTCTACAGGCGTTAACGATCTGCTTACCATTGCGACAACTGATGAGCTATCTGTCTTGTCTTTTGGGATGAGAACTGCACTTAAGCCAACTGGGCTTGCATCCACGACTAGCTAGGTGGTTTCCTGACAGTCGAAATAAGCATTTGTGCAACTTGCTGACAAATGTCTTTTGATCTCGTGTACTGCCTGTTTGTGTGATTTAGTCCATTCGCACTTTATAGTCTCTTTTGTCAGATCGTGTAGGGAGGCAGATAGCATAGCAAAGTCAGGAATGAAGCGAATGCAGTACACAGCCAGTCCTAGCAGACTCCAGACTCCTTGCACGTTTGTAGGATCTGTAGTGTTTGCAATGGCTTCAACTTTCCATGGATCTGGTGATACTCCTTTACCACTGAACACATGACCGAATAATTCATTTCTGCTTTGGTTGAACAAGCACTTGTCTCTGTTCAAGGTGAGGTTACATTCGCTGAGACGTTGTAGGCATACATGGAGACGTGTCTTTTTGAGTTCACTTTTGGTGCGGCCATAGATGGGAATGTCATCACTGATGTTCAGCGTGTCTTCAAGACTCCAAAATACAGATTGAATCAAGTGCTGAAATACCTCAACTGCTGAATTGACTCCAAAGTTGAGCCTCTTGTATCGGAAAAGACTGTTGTGAGTAGAGAATACAGTAAGATATCTCGATTCTCCTGCAAGCTTGATTTGATGGTCTCCTGCATTGAGTTTAACTTTAGCTAAGTGATGAGCACCATTCACTTTCTCTATGATGTCATCGATTGCTGGTCACAAGTGCCTTTCTCGTTGTATGGCTTAGTTTGTTGATTGCATATCAACACAGATTCTAATCTGGTTCTCACTCTTGGGTTTCTTGTTGACTTGCATGGGTGAGATCCAAGGGGTAGGCTCATCCCCAACCTTCTCAATAATGTTGAGGTCAAGTAGATGTTGAAGTTCCTTCTCTGTCTGTTTCCTGACATGAATTGGTATTCGTCACCATTGATACACAACTAGGGGCATATTAGGGTCTACATGCAGCTTGCATGTAACACCTTTCAGCTTTCCGATACCAGTGAAACAATCAGCATACAGTTTGAGAATATTTTCGTTATGCAAAACGTTACGACCAGGTGAGAGAGGGATCTAGGGATTCCCTCTCAGTCTTTTCCTGGTTTGACTGTACCAGGGTTTAATTTTTAAAACACCGTGTTTTTAGCTTCCCCTCAATGTATCCTTGTTCACTGCTCTCCAATTGTAATGGCAAAGAGATCAACCAGACAGGTTTTCTTAGATTTTAAACAAGAAAGGGGCGAGTTTATTTACCTTAAAACTCTAATTCAGTTAAAACTACTACAAATACACGACACGGCCACGCTTGCATGCATACCCGATTGAACACGCATGCAGATAGAGATAGAAAAGGAGAAAGAATAAAGCTGAAAGGTTTGAAGCAATAGCTGGAGTTTATTTACTGTCTTTTGAGTTTGATGTAAAATCTTTGATTGCAGTTAAATCTTGCCATCTTGTTGGGGCCCAGTGAACTCTTTCAAACTTGTTTCGATGGTTTTCAGTCTTGGCTTAGTTTCTTCCATGGGTCCCTGTCTTTGCGTGAGAGGGAAAGATGCTGGGAAGATGTTGTCTTCCTTCAAGTTCAGTTGCAGACTGACCCAAACTGTTCTGTGAACACAATTCAAACCAAACCTGGGCCAGCAGGCCAGTCATATGACTAGCTCCCCATCCTCAGTAGGGGGTCTGGAATGCCAGCTTTCACACACTCGATGTCTTTTGATCAAAATCCATTTGGTTAATTGAATATAGGAGCAGTTCCATTGTCTTCTCCAGGCAACTGTCTCTTAGAATGCAAATTTTTCCAGCCACTGTCCTTTTAGAATGCAGGTGCTTCCATGTTTTCAGTCCAGTAAGAATTAATGTTCCATATGATGAAATTAATATGCCTCATTCTCAGCAGGTGTGATTTTCCTCACAAAAGGAATCGCGTATGTGAATGTAATCATGTGCCGATCTGTTGCTGTGTGGAAACTGATAAGCGTGTCATATTCTCCAGACATGACTTAGAATACAGTTTACATTCCAGTGTCTTTGAAAGAGATTGGTGTTTCAAACGTTCTGAGAATTTTCAGCCGTTTTTCACTGTTGTATGGGAAAATTTTTATATTCCCTGGTTTGCAGAGAATGGGGCAATCCTGAAGTTGGTTGAATGTTTTGTCTCCCGTGACACTGCCAGACGCTGTCGATGAGAGCATCCATGTCCAAGCAACCAATGGTCACTGTCACACGTGACTATTTGCTGTGTCTGAGAAAGCGTTCAAAAGTATGGTCAGGATCATTCACCTCTACATTAGCTACATTCTGTCATCCTTTTGTTCTGGTATGCATACGTGGTACCCTTCTGTTGGTATTGGTCTTAGTAGTTGATTTTTCTGGTGAGTGACAAAAACACGAGCAAAGTGGTTGGGTTTTCCACAGGCTTTTCACTGTTTACCAGTAGCAGGACCCTCTGTCTGGCATGAGTAAACACCGCCGCAGTGGAAACATTCTTTGGATGAGCCACAACTCTGTCTGTGAGACAGCTATTGTTGCTTTGCAGGCGGTTTCCTGGCATGTGAGTGATGACTAGTGTTCACAGGAGTTGAATATGGAGTGTGGTAGTTACATTTATCAACCTCAACTTTTGTAGCTCTAGACTCTGAGATCAACAGTGATCCTGCTAACTCTAACAGCTCTTACAGCTGTCTGTCTTTCTTAAGTGCTTTTCGACGTAGTTGCCTGGAGAGGCAGCCTTAAATTATTCGTGTTTTGATTTCCCATTCAACATCACCGAAGTCATATCTGGTTGCTAGTTATCTCAAACGCATGAAATATTGGTCAATTGTCTTGTTTGCTTCTTGCTTAGTGCATAGGAATACAATGGTTTCATATATAGTATTTTTCTTAGGTGTGAAGTAGATCGTTAGTGCATTTTTTGCTGAGTTGTAGTCATTTTTCTCAGGCCTAAGTGTCCCAAAGATATCTTCTAATTCTTCACCATCATGTAGAAGTAAGGTGTTTTTTTCTTGTGTCATCTGTGATTGTGAAACCTGCCTGTGCTCCTTCGAAACATCGCAGTCACTTTTGCCAATGTGGGGAGAATGATGATGGCTCTGAATGCACATCAAAATGTGGTAGCTTGAGCATAGATAATACCATATTTATCAGCAATGCGGTGATAAAAGATCCGGGATTGCATTTGTTTCAGAGGAAACTTCCCTGCAGTGATCAGAGATTATATCTATATTTTTTTGATTGAATGGTTACTTTGGAGAGATCAGTGTGTGAATATACACTGTACAAGCTTCCTGTTTGTCGCTCTAACAGTCTCAAAGTTAAAATGCTGTCTGTGAAAGTAGACAAGAGCCTTTCAAAATTTTAATACCTGAAAGCAATGTTTCCACTTTTTTTTTCATCCTTTGCTGTTTACCACATCACCTTTGTGATGTCTTCGGGACCTGAGTGAGGTTAAGACGAGTTCGGTATAGGATATAAGACAAAGGTAGAGAGACAAAGATTGCAGCAGCTGAACATAAAGGCTTCTCCTTTATTCTGTCTTAGTTTCACTTTCACTTTTCTGGCATATGTGTTTTACAGCAGCCTCTCAAGTACACAATGCAATTACAATTTCAAAACAGTACAACACTACAGTATCTGGGTTTGAATTCAGCTCAAACTGATGACTATATGAGTTGTAAATGATATAATTGTGGGACAACTGCAATATAGATCCAAGTGGGCATCACTTAACAACATCTCCTATGTTGTTGCAGCTTTTGTTTCTCAAAATAGGCTGAATTCTAGAAAATCATGAGGGACCTTTCAATATATGATGGCAAGTACTGCAGAAAGCAATGAAGAACAATTTCCAGAAAGAACTGAAGACCACAATGATCAAAGTAAGAAGCAAGGGAGAGCACAAGGCCCATGGTCAAGCCCAGAGTCTGAAATATTAAACTATTCTCAAACCATGGTCACTGCAAGCTTTTTGAATGATAATATATAGTTGATGACTGGAAAATAACTCAGGTGAAAGCCTTATAAGGCTACTGTTCCTGAGTGATTCAAAGGGTATTTTAATCATCCAAATCTAAGATGAAAATGCCTTATAATTAATCAGTATCATTATTTTTGCAGCAGGTACTGGTAATTATGTGTGTGATTTTGCTCAGTTCAGTGTTTGTATATTAAAACTATATTCTATCTGCATTAACTGTGTTACGATCAGGTGAGGAGGGGTCGAAAGGCTCCCCTCTTGTCCCTCTCCTTATTTGACCGCAAGAGGGTTTATTTCTTTTAAACAGTGGACATGCTTTCCAATTCAGTGAGTGTTTAACCCTTTACGTGCTATGACCATAAAATAATTAATTGGATAGGTTTTCTTGAGTTTAAACAAGAGATTAGTTTATTGTGCCTAAAATCAAAAAACAATCGAAGTAAAAAGATAAACTATGCTTCAACTTACACACACACACACACACACATATGTTAGAGTGATGAACAATAGGTTATTTGGATTTGAGTCCAGAACAAATAAAATAATATACCGCCTATGGAGTCTGGTAATCCAGTTGCCTTCCAGATGAATTTGTCATCCTGAAGTTCCTGGCTGGCAGAAGTGGCCACCTGGTTCAGGGTTTTCTTGGAGACAGTGATGTAGATGGCTTTCTCCCCAGACTCTCTGTCTGCAGCAATGATAGACTTGGATGTTTTGCAATCCACAAATAGGGTTTGAAACTTACAGTATTATCTGGAGACAAAGGGAGAGAGAGAGAGAGAGAGCGAGAGACAGCCCTACGTTGGTCCTGCACTAATTAGCACTCATAGCCTGTCCGGCATGTGCAAAAGAAACTCCAATTTTTCACCAAGATAGACAAACTGTCACATGATTGTCTCAGTGTATTCTCTTTTTCGCTTTAATGAGAACAAGTCTAAGAACTTCAGTCTCTCAGGTCTTACTGTTTCAATGATGACCCTCTGGAAGTTCATCTCCACTAGAGTTAATGTTCCAGGATGGCTTTGAATGTCTTGCTAATGAAGGCAATTACCAGTTAATTCATTCAACTGCTCAAACCATTGTTTTGGATGAGCGCTATTCAGTCATGCGACTCCACCTTGATACCTTGGAATTCTGAGGTATTTTGATGCAAATTTTGGTGGCCATCTTAGATGCTTTCTTTTTAAAAGTTGAATTTAGGATTCCAGATTTCCTTTCCAAAGTTTAATTTTTGTTTCCAACCGATTAATTAAAAATCATCATTCAGTACAGCACGTTTTCATGACAACTGTAATCAAGAAGGAAAAGTGACAACCTTCCCTTGGGTTTCCCCCAGTTCTATTTCAAACTGACCCCAAGAAAGGATGTTTAAAATTAGACTGAGGATAACTATCTCCAAGTTTTCACTGTTCTCCATAAGAAAGCAGCTCTCCTCTGCTGGGTGTCACCCCACAGTGACAAGCTGAGATTGGTAATCTATTAACATGATGAATGAAACTTGTCCCCCTGCCTCAGTAGAAGTATACTTTGATTCTCTAAATGCAATACATCATTCTTCTGCCTACTGTGTCTGTACTTATTACTGGTAGCAATTGTTCATATATGTCCTACATATAAAAGCATAAAACACCAGCTGATGTCTGGTATCATTTTCTCTCTTGCGAGGAAAGTTCAGTACAATGCCGCTACCAAGATTGAAAAGAGTAAGAAAGAAGATAAGGTAATCGTGAATTAGTACTTAAATGATGACATGTTTGGATGTTAAACTGTAAGATGAAGAGAAAGCTGACTGCGGTGAGGAGATAACTTGTTTTTAGGTCCTAGAAGGGAACAGATTATACAAGGGATGGTGCAATGATCCTTAACTTCAATCATGTGAAATAGAGGGAGCAGGGGAAGGAGGAGGAACAGCATGAGTTTTTGGAGCTTATGAGGAACATGAAAAAAAAACAATGACAGTGATATCAATTATATAAATGTAAGAATGTAAGAAGTAGGAGCAGAAGTAGGCCATTCAGCCCCTCAAGCCTGCTCCACCATTCAATAAGATTATGGCTGATCTGATCGTGGGCTCAATTCCACATTCCTGCCTGCCCACCCCCCCACACCCCCCATAACTCTTAACTCCCTTGTAGATTAAAAATCTGTCTAACTCAGCCTTGAATATATTCAGTGACCTGACCTTCACTGGTCTCTGAGGTAGAGAATTCCAAAGAAGAATAATCCTCAGAGAAGACATTCCTCCTCATCTCCGGCTTAAATGGGAGATGCCTTATTCTGAAATTGTGTCCCCTTGTTAGAGGTTCCCCCATGAAGGGAATCGTCCTCTCTGCATCTTCAAAGTACCTTTAAAATCTTATGTTTCAATAAATCACCTCTCATTCTTCTAAACTCCAATGAGTATAGGCCCAACCTGCTGAGCCTTTCCTCATTAGACAATCCCTTCATCCCAGGAATCAACCTTCTCTGAACTGCCTCCAATGCAAGTATATCCCTCCTTAAATAAGGAGACTAAAACTGTACACAGTACTCTAGATGTGGTCTCACCAATACAGTTGTAGCAAGACTGCCCTACTTTTATACTCCATCCCCCTTTCAATAAAGAGAGAGGGCTAAAAGGTCACATTATAGGTGCTTTACATAGAACAATCTTATTAAACAGCCACTATATACTTCTTGTTATAACACACTTCATCAATGATCTAAGAACACTATCACAACAAGGTCTAAAAGAAATCACTCCTAATAACCCTCCAGCAGTGTTACAAAATGAATTTCTTAATTTTTTTGTTAAATCAAAAGAGTAACTCAAAGCCTGCTTTAGCTTTGTTTCCTTAAAAAAATTAATTGAACTGTTATTCTGACACATCGTGCCATATGAAGAACTTCTAACCAAGAGCTGTCATAATTGTTCACAGCAGTGTTAAAACCACATTATTAATGATTCAAGCCAGATCTGAAGAGATTTGAATTTTATATGTTGTGTGAGTTCCCAGAGAAGTTGGGTGAGTTCACACAAAAGGTCTATCTGTGTTACATATTTTAAAAAAAAAGCAGTGTGGACTAAAATTCCATTTGTTTATTTTTAGCAGTTTTCTCTGCTTTATACTTGTGATACAATTAACTACCAAAGGAATTTTTCCTCTCTTCCCTCCCACCCTTGGATGCCTTTCAGATTATGAAAGGTTAGACATGGAGAAGATGCTTCCACTCATGGGGGAGACCAAAACTAGGGGCCATAAATATGAGAAAGGCATTAATAAATCCAATAGGGAATTCAGGAGAAACATCATTACCGAGAATATGAAACTCGCGACCACAAGGAGCAGTTGAGGTGAATAGCACAGATGTATTTAAGGAGAAGCTAGATAAACACATGAGGGAGAAAGGAATAGATTATGCTGATAGGGTTAGATGAAGAGGAGTGGGATGAGGCTGGTGTGCAGCATAAACACTGGCCTGGACCAGCTGGGAAGAATAGCCTGTTTCTGTGCTGTACTTTCTATGTAATTATTCATTTCAATTGTAGCTCAACCATTATTTGTAGAAACTTGACAAACTGCATCATTCTGCCAGGACTGGCACTGAAGCAGTCTGTTGGCAATGGGATTGTCACTTGTGATTCCCTCACATGCCAAACCCTACTTTTCAACCGCATTCTTAGTGGAAAATAGGCCAGACACTTCCTCAGGGTGGCACAGTGGCGCAGTGGTTAGCACCGCAGCCTCACAGCTCCAGGGACCCGGGTTCGATTCCTGGTACTGCCTGTGTGGAGTTTGCAAGTTCTCCCTGTGTCTGCGTGGGTTTTCTCCGGGTGCTCCGGTTTCCTCCCACAAGCCAAAAGACTTGCAGGTTGATAGGTAAATTGGCCATTATAAATTGTCACTAGTATAGGTAGGTAGTAGGGAAATATAGGAACAGGTGGGGATGTTTGGTAGGAATATGGGATTAGTGTAGGATTAGTATAAATGGGTGGTTGATGTTCGGCACAGACTCGGTGGGCCGAAGGGCCTGTTTCAGTGCTGTATCTCTAATCTAAAAAATCTAATCTCAAAGAAGGAGAGAAATAAGCAGGCAAATGACCCTGAGACATTTCCACATAGTTCCTCTGGACAGATACACAACAAAGGCAAACTACTTGTTACGGTCAAGAGAGAGGAATACTGTGCATCGAAGATGAAGGACTAAAAGGAGAGATGAAAACATAAGGAATGCATTATTTTCCCACATTTCCCCCCTCCACTCCTGTAGCAGCCACTAATTCTTGTTCAGGTTGGACACTGGACTTTCTCCAGTAGCTCACACAAGTGGCCAATGTCTTCTTGTGTGAATCTAGACAATGTTAGCAGAACTTGGGGGAGGGGATATCAGACCAAAGCCGGATATGTTCAGAATAAATGCCCACTTTCCTGCGGACGTTACTGGTTAACAATCTTGACCTGATTCCCCACCCAAAGCCCATCTCAAAATCACGTAATTCATGTCAGACTGAGTATAAAACCTAGCACTTTATGGTATTGTCATGCAGACCCCCCACCTGCCAAGAATGAGGCGTATTAATTTTGTCATATAAACATTGATTTTAAACTGTTGCTGGAGTGAGGAAATGACTTGTTAAACAGATCAGCTGTGGCTGGAAAAAACATTTGCATACTAACAGACAGTGCTTCTGGAGACAAAAGGGCCATTCCCTGACACATTCAGCTCACAATGGATTTTGATCACCAAACATTGAAGGTGTAAGGAAGAGCATTCCAGAGACTGCTAAGGTGATGCAATCCACAAAATCCAGGACTGGTTAAACCAGCTGGTCAAATGACTAACTAGTTGGTTCAGGGATTTTTGAACTAGCCACAGAGTTACAGTCATAGAATTTTACAGCACAGAAACAGGCCCTTTGGCCCATCATGTCTGTGCTGGCCATGAAGCACCAATCTATTCTAATCCCATTTTCCAGCACTTGGCCTGTAGCCTTTTGTGCTGTGGCATTTCAAGTGCTCATCTAAATACTTCTTAAATGTTGTGAGGGTTATTGCCTCTACCATCCCTACAGACAGTGTGTTCCAGATTCCAATCACTCTCTGGGTGAAATTTTTTTTCCTCATCCCCTCTAAACCTCCTGCCCTTACCTTAAATCTATAGCCCCTGGTCATTGACCCCTCTGCTAAGGGAAAACGTTTCTTCCTATCTATCCTATCAATGCCCCTCATAATTTTGTATACCTCAATCAGGTCCCCCCTCAGCCTTCTCTGCTCCAAGGAAAACAACCCTAGCCTATCCAGTCTCTCTTCATAGCTGAAATGCTCCAGCCCAGGCAACATTGTGGTGAATCTCCTCTGCATCCTCTCCAGTGCAATCACATCCTTCCTATAGTGTGGTGCCCAGAACTGTACACAGTACTCCAGCTGTGGTCTAACTAGCATTTTATGCAGCTCCATCATAACATCCCTGCTCTTATATTCTATGCCTCGGCTAATAAAGGCAAGTATCCCATATGCCTTCCTAACCACCTTATCTACCTGTGCTGCTGCCTTCAGTGATCTATGGACAAGTACACCAAAGTCCCTCTGACCCTCTGTACTTCAATAGGGTCCTACCATCCATTGTATATTCCCTTGCCTTGTTAGTCTTCCCAAAATGCATCACCTCACACTTCTCAGGATTAAATTCCATTTGCCATTGCTCCACCCATCTTACCATCCCATCTATATCGTCCTGTAATCTAAGGCCTTCCTCCTCACTATTTACGACACCACCAATTTTTGTGTCATCTGCAAACTTACTGATCATACCTCCGATATACACATCTAAATCATTAATGTACATTACAAACAGCAAGGGTCCCAGTACCGATCCCTGTGGTACACCACTGGTCACAGGCTTCCACTCGTAAAAACAACCGTCGACCATCACCTTCTGCCTCCTGCCACTTAGCCAATTTTGGATCCGATTTGCCAAATTGCCCTGGATTCCATGGGCTCTTACCTTCTTAACAAATCTCCCATGCGGGACCTTATCAAAAGCATTACTGAAGTCCATGTAGAATACATAAACTGCTTTATCCTCATCTACACATCTAGTCACCGCCTCGAAAAATTCAATCAAGTTTGTTGACATAGCCATGCTGACTATCCCTAATTAATCCCTGCCTCTCCAAGTGGAGATTAATCCTGTCCCCCAGAATTTTTTCCAATAGTTTCCCTACCACTGATGTTAGACTCACTGGCCTGTAATTACCTGGTTTATCCCTGCTACCCTTCTTGAATAATGGGACCACATTCACTGTCCTCCAGTCTTCTGGTACCTCTCCTGTGGCCAGAGAGGATTTGTAAATTTGTGTCAGAGCCCCTGCTATCTCCTCCCTTGCCTCACATAACAGCTTGGGATACATCTCATCTGGGCCTGGGGATTTATCCACTTTTAGACCAACTAAAACAGCTAATACTTCCTCCCTTTCAATGCTAATTTGTTCAAGTATATCACAATCCCCCTCCCTGATTTCTACACCTACATCGTCCTTCTCCACAGTGAACACAGATGAAAAGTAATCATTTAAAACCTCACCTATGTCCTCCGGCTCCACACACACATTACCACTTTGGTCCCTACTCTTTCCCTGGTTATCCTCTTGCCCTTAATATACTTATAAAACACCTTGGGATTTTCTTTTATCTTGCCCACCAGTGTCTTTTCATGTCCCCTCTTGGCTCTCCTAATTACTTTTTTAAGTACCCCCCCCACACTGTCTATACTCCTCTCGGGCCTCTGCTGTTTTCAGCGCTCTGAACCTGCCATAAGCCTCCTTTTTTTTTTACTTATCCTATCTGTTATATCCCTTGACATCAGGGTTCCCTGGACTTGTTGGTCCTACCCTTCACCTTTACGGGAACATGTTGGCCCTGACCTCTCACTATTTCCTTTTTGAATGACTCTCACTGGTCTGATGGAGAGTTTCCTACAGGTAGCTGCTCCCAGTCCACTTTGGCTGGATCCTGTTTTATCATATTGAAATTGGCCTTCCCCCAATTCAGTACTTTTATTTCCGGTCCCTCTTTGTCCTTTTCCATAACTCCTTAAATCTTACAGAGTTATGGTCACTATCCCCAAAATGCTCCCTCACTGACACTTCTACCACTTGTCCGGCATCATTCCCTAGGATTAGGTCCAGTACCGCCTCTTCTCTTGTAGGACTTTTTACATGCTGACTCAAAAAGCTCTCCTGTATGCACTTTAAGAATTTTGCCCCCTTTTAGCCTTTTGCAATGATTATCCCAGTTGATATTGGGGAAGTTGAAATCCCCTACTATTATTACCCTATTATTTTTACATGTCTCTGAGATTTGCCGACGCATCTGCTCCTCTAACTCTCCCTGACTGTTTGGAGGCCTGTAATACACTTCCAGCCAAGTGATTGCTCCCTTTTTGTTTTTAAGTTCTACCCATATGGCCTCATATGTGGAACCTTCTAATATATTATCCCTCCTTACTGCAGTAATTGACTCCTTGATCGATAGTGCAATGCCACCTCCTCTTTTACACCCTCCCCTGTCACACCTGAAGTTTCTATACCCTGGAATATTGAGCTGCCAGTCCTGCCCTTCCCTCAACCATGTCTCTGTTATAGCAATAATATCATATTCCCATGTGTTAATCAACGCCCTCAATTCATCTGCCTTAATAGTAAGACTCCTTGTGTTAAAATAGATGCAATCCAGCCTTGCATTTTGAACTCAAAAAGACTGTTTGCTCCTGGAGTGAGAAGACCTCTCCTGTCTGCTCCCATCTCTTTCTCACAAGCCTCTGGACCCATTGATGACACATGAACTTCAAGAGAGAAGAGTCTCTTACATCCAACAAGGTTTAAGAAGAATACTGGGCCCCAACAAAAAGCAAGACCTACCTACAATCAAGGATTTTACAGCGAGCTCGAAGAACAGTAACCAAAACAATCTTCAGATATTGCCTCAAACTTTTCCACTTTATTTCTTCTGCTCTTTTCTGTCTCTATCTGCATGTGTGTATCATGTATCCATGCTTGCGTGTGCGCAACGTGGATCTGTAGGCGTGAACTGAATTAGAGTTTAAGTTTAATAAATTTCAACCTTTTTTTTTAAACCTAAGAAAACCTGTTTGGCTAGTTTCTTTGCCTTATATTTGGAAGTTAGCGAAGAAGGATCAACTAAGGGAGAAAGTAAAAAATGGTATGTTTAAAATGAAACCCTATTATGGTAAGACCAGGTGAAGGCTGATAGGAAACCCTAGACCCCTTTCTCACCTAGTTGTAACAGTATGTATGAGATTGTGTATTTGTACAATGCATTGTTATTTAATTCTCCTCCATTACATCTCTTCTTTCAAAATTTAAGTCAAGATTTTTCACCTCTCTGTGGAGTACCTGAAATTTTATTTTAATTGATTCATTTCATGGGCTGTGGGGATCACTGGAAAGGCCAGCATTTATTGCCCATCCCGAATTGCTCACGAGAAGGTGATGGTGAGGCGCCTTCTTGAAATGCTGCAGTCCTTAGGCTGTAGGTACAAACACCGTGCTGTTCGGAAGGGAGTTCCAGGATTGTGACCCAGCGACAGTGAAGGAACAGAAACATATTTCTAAGTCAGGATGGTGTATGGCTTGAAGGGGAACTTGTAGATGGTGGTGTTCCCACGTGTCTGCTGCCCTTGTCGTTTGAGGTGGAAGAGGTTGTGGGTTTGGAAGGTGCTGTTGAAGGAGGCACTGTGAGTTTCTGCAGTGCATCTTGCTTCCACTGTGGGTAGGTGGTGGACGAAGTGAAATATTTAAGGTGGTGGATGGAGTGATGATCAAGCAGACTTCTTTGTCCTAGATTCTGTCAAATTTCCTGAGTGTTGTTGGAGCCACTCTCATCCAGACAAGTGGAGAGCCTTGTAGATAGTGGACAGGATTTGGGGAGTCAGAAGATGGGTTACTTGTCGCAGAATTCCCAGTCTCTGACTTGCTCTTGTTGTCTCAGTATTTACATGACTGCTCCAGTTCAGTGTCTGGTCAATGGTGACCCCAGATGTTGATAGTGGGAATTCAGTGATGGTAATCACATTGAATGTCAAGGGGAGATAGTTGGATTCTCTCTTGTTGGAGTGGTCATTGCCTGGTACTTGTGTGGCACGAATGTTACTTGTCACTTATCAGCTCAAGCCTTGATGTTGTCCAGGTGTGGCTGCATATGAACACGGACTGCTTTAGTATCTGATGAGTTGCGAATGGTGCTGAACATTGTGCAATCATCAGCAAACATCCCTACTTCTGATCTTATGATGGAGGGAAGGTCATTGATGAAGCAGCTTAAGATGCTTGGGCCTAGGACACGATCCTGAAGAACTCCTGCAGCAATGTCCTGAGGTTGAGATGATTGGCCTCCAACAACCACAACCATCTTCCTTTATGCTAGGTATGACTCCAACCAGTGGAGATTTTTTCCCGCGATTCCTTTTGACTTCAATTTGGCTAGGGCTCCTTGATGCCACACTCTGTCCAATGCTGTCTTGATATTAAGGACAATCACTTTCATCTCATCTCTTGAGTTCAGCTCTTTAGTCCATGTTTGGACCAAGGCTGTAATGAGGTCAGGAGCTGAGTGGCCCTGGAAGAACCCAAAGTGAGCAGGTTGTTGCTGTTTAAGTGGCACTTGCTAGCACTGTCAACGACACCTTCTATCGCTTTGCTGATGCTCAACTGTTGACTGATGGACTAGTAATTGGCTGGATTGGCGTTGTCCTGCTTTTCATGGACAGGACATACCTGGGCAATTTCCCACATTGTCATTGTTCGATTCATGAAAGCAAATGAACAAGACACTGCATTCCTGGCAAGTGCAAAAAGCAGAAAGTTCACCTCCTTGCTGCCTTCATTCAACTGCCTGGCTTTCCCCAAATTACACAGCTTCACCACAGCATTCCATCCCATTGTCCAGAAGAGACTGGTGAAACTTAAATACAGTTTAGATGCTATTTCAAGCTACAACACCCATTGAGCCATTACTTACAGGATGCCAAAGTGTTTTCTTTGTTGTACTCATATCTGTGAGAAATGATTAATCAAATTCTTGAAGAAAATTCAAATCAATTTTTGTTACAAAAGTTATTCACAGTTCAGCTATAGCAAGAAAATATATGTTGAAAAGTTATATCAAATTGGATAAATTTTGTTAACATTGACATATTTATAATTAATATTGTGCGTACAATCTTGAACTATCAGCCATCCATAAATTAATCCCAGTAAATTAAAGGGGCGTCTCACAATCGCACTCTGAATAAAAATAACATCCTTTTTGGAGTTTTTCCATATTGATTTATGAATACTTATCTTGAAACATTATTATTTCATCCAAGGGAGGATGACATGTGAGTTGGCTTGGAGAAGTTATTGAACCCTATAGTGTGACAAAATTGAAGTAACATTGGTAGACATGCTCATTAGCTGAGAGTGCTTCAATGATCTTGTCACTTCAACTGTATGCGCTTTGTACAAATCTTTCATGCAGCTCAGAGCACCAACTCCACCCAGTTAATTCCGACAGTGATAGCCAGCAATGCTCACAGTTTGAAGAAGAATATTCAAAACAGTCAACAGAGAAAAAAAAAGAGCATGAACATTTAAAACTCTTAGTCAACTGTATGTTTTTGAAGAGAATATACTGATTATGAGAGGACATGCTCTTCAAACTGACAAACTGCAGGCTTTTAACCTGCCACAAGCATTAAAATGGTCCATACATGTTGCAGGCTGAGTTACAATTCAAATTTCTGAAAGGGTCACTGACTACAGATGACACCTATAACAAATGCATTTGTCTAAACTTTCATTGTTTATTGGGCCTCAGATAATTTTATTTTCAATTTACGAAGATGGTATATGTTCCGTGCCATGCAGGACATCATCATGCATATGCAATCAGAACACAAACTTGCTTGGCACAATTAGGCCCAATGCTTAACAAATGCAAGGTGTGCATCTGTACAGACCAAAGCAGGTAAGTTAGCTTCCTTTATTGGCATCAACACTTGGGTATCAGGAACTGTGTTACTTACTTGGGGAGGGATAATTTCTGGTGCATTCCCCATTTCTGGGCTGAAAGGTAGTTTGTTGTATCATCAGCTAAGATACCATTGTCAAGGCAATATAACCATCACAAACAACAAACATTGTTACATGCACTCCTGCATCTCAGAGCATTCAGTAACAATTCCACTTTGACTTCACACAATAGGCTAATGCTTGCTGGGAATTGTTTACCTAAATAAAACATTTGCCCAGAATTTACTGTCAAAATAATGAGTTTAATGATGCTTGTCGTTAATGTACAAGTTACAAACAACTTGCGACGAGGAAGAAGTACCCCATGAATTGTGAATCACCACAAGTTGCTGGGAAACTTGCTACACCATTAGCCCTGAGAAAAGGATAGCTCGGACTCAACTACCCTGTGAGTTTCATGATGTTGCTGCATTTGTGCATTATTGTCCATGAAACTCGCCGCAGAAAGTTAGGGCTGGTACTTAACAGCGTCACTACCTTTACAATTAGGAGATTTATATTCTTGCAATGCTCATCAACCTCTCCAGTCCAGAAGGGTAATGATGTAAACTGTGGAGTCTCATTTCTACAGATAGGAAATTGTTTCTCAGAGATTTTTAAAACTTTTTTTTTGTCTTATTTTCCTTTCAGTCTCTTTTTTCTCTCATAATCCAATCTTATTCCCCTCTCTTTAATTCTCTTTCTGTACCTGATTTGACTCTAATTCATCATCTTCTCTGTTGTTCCTCCATTTCTTTCTAACTCCTTAAATTTGACTGGTTAAGCGGATGGACGACTGGTCCTGTTGTTCACGACGGTCCCAGATTCCCTGTTGCCATCACAACGCCCTTATCAACTCACATTTCCAGCCAGTTCCAGAGCAAAATATTTTTGAGCTGAAGGGTGAAAGAAAAAAATCTAACTAATGGGACATGCCACAAGATGCCTCTGCTCCAGCAAATTGTGGAAAGTCGTTGCATTCACACCATGGGGTTGTACTTTGTAACAGGCTGGTAATGGGTGAGTGCTGTGCTCCCTATCCATACAAAATAGGAAGGTTCCAAGTTAAGTGTTTGATCATTCCTAAATTAGCTGGACTCAACCAGAGAAAGATGTGATACAATAGCTAACCACAGCCAACCTTAGCTGGAGAGGGGAAAATTAGTAGGGGTTGCTCCGATTGCTATTCAATAGATTTTATTAGAGAGTACACATATGTTGAGTGAAGACATGATTGGACTCAGTGGTAATTCCCATACACTGTTAAACAGTCCACTAATCCTGATTATCTGGTTTCACATATGAAGAGCATTCATTTGGGTAGATTATGAGAAGTGAAAAGTGTCTCTGAAACCTTACTGCAACACCTGCAAGTAACAAAGAGAAAATTTAAAACAAATTAACAGCTGCCATTTTAGAAAAATCCACTTCAAAATGGCTTACTGACAAGTTGATCTTTCAAAAGTTCGCTTTGAAAGAATCTATGCTGTAGAATCAGGATCTTGTTCACATTGGTGCAGCATGGAGTTTTGGGTTATGGGCTTGTACCAATTTCTCTGCAAGTAGAAAGTTTCTCAACTTCGCAAATTCATCAAAAAGACACTGAGCATGAACCAGGTACTGGTCAACAGGGATGTTGAGCCATCCTTAGCCAGCACCTTGTACCTAATGGCTGGTTACAGAATGGCAAACAAATGTGCAAGTGGAGAGGGATAAGTTGTCTAGTCATCCTGTTGTGAAATTGAGAAGCACAAAATGCAAATATTAATAAGTGAAATGAAAAGAAAGCAAATTCATTAAATCTAAAAATACATTCTGTGAACTGCGGATCTCATTATTTAAACCTGTGGGAGTTTCATACCTGTGCTTGTCACACGGTTATAATTTTGTCATTTTAAATCTGCAGTATGCCATGTCAATGCGGTGTGAAAATGCAAAGTTTTTGAGGGTATCAGAGTACAAAAAAGTGCAAATGCAACAGTAACAAGATTACAAAGCTTCAATTTGTTTTCTTTCTTTTAAGCTGCAGTATTTAGGTATCCTTTTTTGAATTTTTTTACATTGTGGCTAAGAGTGGGTGCACCGCCTGCTGTAGCACACTGAAAATGCAAGGAGGCATTAGAAAGTACCTCACATGGGTCTCCCCTTCAACATTTACTTATACATCCTGAAATTTTCTGCTGTGCTTCCTTGCCCAGCCAATTAAAAACAAAAAACAATGAAATTAGAACATGCTCAGCTCTACTCAGCAGTAACGGTTGAATGCTCAACACCACCATGGTGGTCCAATAACATGGCAGTGACAAAGACAAGAAGGCTCGATTGAGCTTAATTACGAGAGCAGCTTCCACCGTAAAGTTTGCACCACAGTTTACTATTCTAAAGCAGATCGCATGAACTTCACTCCTTTGTGTTTTGCCCTCAATTAACTTTTAAATGAAACAACCCCACACTTTACTGTATTCATATACACAGTGTGCAATGACAACATTGCAGATTTCATGTTATGTCCACCACTGTAAATGGCCACTGTTGAGGCAAACACAAACTAATTTGTGCTAACTGCATTTACAAAATGGAACAACACAAACCTTGCTTGGGAGTCAACCCAGTGAGATCCCAGCAAAGTTCACAGAACCTGAATTACCTGAATGCTCGTTGCATTCGTAACAAGGTTGATGAGTTAACGGCACAAATCATCGCGAATGAATATGATTTGGTAGCCATTACGGAGACATGGTTACAGGTTGGTCACGACTGGGAGTTAAATATCCAGGGGTACCAGACTATTCGGAAGGACAGACAGGAAGGTAAGGGAGGTGGTATAGCTCTGATATTCAAGGACGACATCAGGGCGGTGCTGAGAGATGATATAGGTTCTATGGAGAATGAGGTTGAATCCATTTGGGTGGAAATTAGAAACTCTAAGAAGAAAAAGTCATTGATAGGCATAGTCTGTAGGCCACCAAATAATAACATCACATTGGGGCAGGCAATAAACAAAGAAATAACTAATGCCTGTGAAAATGGTACGGCAATTATCATGGGGGATTTTAATCGACATGTAGATTGGTCGAACCAGCTCTGTCAGGGTAGCCTTGAGGAGGAGTTTGTTGAGTGTATCCGTGATAGCTTTCTTGAACAGTATGTAATGGAACCGACGAGGGAGCAAGCTATCCTAGATCTAGTCCTGTGTAATGAGACAGGAATAATTAATGACCTCATAGTTAGGGATCCTCTTGGAAGGAGTGAGCACAGTATGGTTGAATTTAGAATACAGATGGAGAGTGTGAAGATAAAATCCAATACCAGGGTCCTGCACTTGAACAAGGGGGACTACAATAGAATGAGGGAGGACTTGGCTAAAGTAGACTGGAAACAAAGATTTTATGGTGGGACAGTTAACGAGCAGTGGAGGACTTTCAAAGCAAGTTTTCAAAGTGCTCAGCAAAAGTATATTCCAGTGAAAAGGAAGGACTGGAAGAAAAGGGGTAATCTGCCATGGGTGTCTAAGGAAATAAGGGAGGCTATCAAATTGAAAGAGAAGGCATACAAAGTGGCCAAAAACAGCATGAAACTAGAAGATTGGGAAAACTTTAAAGGTCAACAGAAAGCCACAAAAAGAGCTATAAAGAAAAGTAAGATAGAACATGAGAAAAAACTAGCACAGAATATAAAGACAGATAGCAAAAGTTTCTATAAATATATAAAATGAAAAAGAGTGGCTAAAGTAAACATTGGTCCTTTAGAGGATGAGAAGGGGAATTTAGTTATGGGATATGATGAAATGGCCGAGGCATTGAACAGGTATTTTGTATCGGTCTTCACAGTGGAGGACATTAATAACATGCCAGTAATTGACAAAGAGACGAACGTAGGTGAGGACCTGGAAACAATCATTATTACGGAAGAGGTAGTGTTGGGCAAGCTAATGGAGCTAAGGATTGATAAGTCTCCTGGCCCTGATGGAATGCATCCAGGGTACTAAAAGAGATGGTGGGAGAAATAGCAGGTGCACTGACGGTAATTTTCCAAAATTCGCTGGACTCTGGGGTAGTCCCAGCAGACTGGAAAACAGCAGATGTGACGCCACTGTTTAAAAAGGGAGGTAGACAAAAGATGGGGAATTATAGACCGGTTAGCTTAACCTCTGTAGTGGGGAAAATGCTTGAGTCGATTATCAAGGAAGAAATAGCAGGGCATCTCGATAGAAATTGTCCCGTTGGGCAGACGCAGCATGGGTTCATGAAGGGCAGGTCATGCTTGACAAATCTTTTGGAATTCTATGATGACATTACGAGCAAGGTGGACAATGGGGACCCAGTGGATGTGGTGTACCTAGATTTCCAAAAGGCCTTCGACAAGGTGCCGCACAAGAGGCTGCTGCATAAGATCAGGATGCATGGCGTTAGGGGTAAAGTATTAGCATGGATAGAGGATTGGTTGACTAACAGGAAGCAGAGAGTGGGGATAAATGAGTGCTATCCTGGTTGGCAATCAGTCACTAGTGGTGTGCCTCAGGGATCGGTGTTGGGACCGCAATTATTTACAATTTATATAGATGATTTGCAGTTGGGGACCACGTGTAGGGTGTCAAAGTTTGCAGATGACACTAAGATGAGTGGCAGAGCAAAGTGTGCAGATGACTGTGAAACTTTGCAGAGGAACATAGATACATTGAGTGAGTGGGCAAAGGTCTGGCAGATGGAATACAATGTTAATAAATGTGAAGTCATTCATTTCGGAAGAGTAACAGTAAAAAGGATTATTACTTGAATGGTAAAAAGTTACAGCATGCTGCTATGCAGAGGGACCTGGGTGTCCTTGTGCATGAATCGCAGAAGGTTGGTCTGCAGGTACAGCAAGTAATTAGGAAGGCAAATGGAATTTTGTCCTTCATTGCTAAAGGGATTGAGTTTAAAAGCAGAGAGGTTATGTTGCAGCTGTATAAGGTACTGGTGAGGCCGCACCTGGAGTACTGTGTGCAATTTTGGTCTCCTTACTTGAGAAAGGATGTACTGGCACTGGAGAGGGTGCAGAGGAGGTTCACTGGGTTGATTCCGGAGTTGAGGGGGTTGGCTTATGAGGAGAGACTGAGTAGATTGCGATTATATTCATTGGAATTCAGAAGAATGAGGGAGGATCTTATAGAAACATATAAAATTATGAAGGGAATAGATAAGATACAAGTAGAGAGGATGTTTCCACTGGCAGGTGAAGCTAGGACAAGAGGGCATAGCCTCAAGATTAGAGGGAGCAGATTTAGGACTGAATTAAGAAGGAACTTCTTCACTCAGAGGGTTGTTAATCTATGGAATTCCTTGCCCAGTGAAGTAGTTGACGCTTCTTCAGTAAACGCTTTTAAAGCTAAGGTAGATATCTTTTTGAACAATAAAGGAATTAAGGGATATGGTGAGAGCGCGGGTAAGTGGATCTGAGTCCACGAAAAGATCAGCCATGATCTTATTGAATGGCGGAGCAGGCTCGAGGGGCCGGACGGCCTACTCCTGCTCCTAGTTCTTATGAACAGGGATTTTTTTCTGACTTTTCAAGAAACATTTGCCCAGGACAGCAACTGTGAAAATTTAAGAATCAATTCATCATATATGTTTGGGATAAAAATACAATACCTTACTAATATGCCTCCTGGTTTGCCATAGTCATGTGACCTCTGCCATGAAGCACTCACTGCAGGCAGCCATCATAAGGCCAGTTCAATAAAGACACATTACATGCAAAACTGTTGTCCTGTGAGCTCGTAATGTGGTCAGAGTGGAGCTGAGATTGAGGGTTAAAGAGCTGTATCGAAGCACAGCGACTAAAAGAGGAACACAGGAATGTTCAGAGCTGATGAAAGCTGCTAAAAGCCACAGGAAAGGAACAAAGAGGCTGGCCACAGCTGAAAGCACTGGGTAAGACATAATGGCTGCAAATTTTCCTCTCCTGGCGCTGGTCAAAATGAAAGGTGATATGAAGAAGAGCTGGCAGTTTTTCCACTTGCAATGGCAAAGTTATGAAATTATAAAATCATTGCAACAGATTTAATGAACAAACCAGAGCAGCTACGAGTAGCTACACTTCTATTATTGTTGAGGAAAGTCTGTTACAAAATGTATTCCACCTTAAATCTCTCCGAAGAGCAAAAAATTGGACAGTAGACATTTTGAAAGCCTTGAAGGCATGCTTTGAACTCTAAGCAAAAGTAACCTATCAATGGTATGTGTTCAATATTAGGGCCCAAGGTGAAAAAGAGTCCATTGATCAATATGTGACTGCATTAACACAGCTTGCAGAAACCTGTGAATTTGTGCAACTAAAAGATGAGCTAATTAAAGATAGGATTATATTAGGCATAAGAGATCCAGCAGCAAGAGCACGTCCACTGAGAGAGGACAAACATACTCTCAGGAAAGAGATTGATATGTGCAGAAGTGCTGAGGTTGTAAATCAGCAGCTAGAGCATATTCATAGCAGAACAGACCAGGCCTTGCATTATGCTGATAGACATTCCAGGCTAAAAGGGCATAAAGATCATGGACAAAGGGCAGAACGCCAAATACTGCAGAGGACATCACACAAAGGAAAAGGTGTATCCAGCATGGGGAGAGCAGTGTTCTCACTGCAAGAAGCTGAATCATTCTGCACACAAGTGTTTGGCTAGAAGAAAGGACAACAAGCAGGTACAGATGGCCACTGGAGAGATGTCAGCTGAAGATTCTGATGAATCATTGTGCACCATACAACATGTTGGTTCAGCCAGGTCGATAGGTGATAAATGGTTTGTGGCTGTTGGAATAATGACCGTAGAAGGAGAATATCAAGTCAAAATAAAATGCCAGATAGGCACTGGTGCATCATGCAACATCATGACCTTCACAGACCTGTGCAAAGTGGCTCAAACTGGCAATCCAAAAATGAAGTCCTCGAAAGTATGATTGAGGTTATATGATGGCACTGTACTAGTGCCAAGAGGACAAATTACTCTGAGAGCCCAATGCAATGGCAAAAACAAAGATCTGGAGATCCAGATCATAGATGGCAAAAAAAAGGCACTCAACTTAGCCGGAGCAAGGTCCAAATGTTAAAGTGCAAAAAAAGATTTGCAACGTATCGCAGCAGACTAACAATTGAGCGTGGAACTGATCTTAGCGGAGTCCAATGAGATGTTTACAGGTTTCGGATGTCTTCCTGAAGAATATCATCTCAAAGTAGATGAGAGAATAAGACCAATTCAGCATCTGCCGAGGAAAGTTCCAGCTGCCCTCAAGGCCAGCCTGAAAGATGAGGTAGAAGAATTGGAAAAGAAGGGAGTAAACAAGGAAGTGACAACTCCTACAGAATGGATTAGCAGCATGGTAGCAGTGAAACAACCTGGAAAGCTGAGAGTAGTCATCAACCCAAAGGATCTAAATAAAGCTCTGAAGAGATATCACTACCTTATGCCAACCATCGAAGAAATTTTGCCACAACTTGCAAAGGCAAAAAACTTCACTACATTAGATGTGAAGGATGGTTACCGGCAAGTGAAGCTGGATGAAAGCAGCAGCTTTCTAACTACATTCTGGATGCTGTTCGGGAGATACAGATGGTTACACATGCCGTTTGGCATTTTCACAGCTCCAGATGACTATCAACACAGACAGCATGAGATAGTTCGTGATCTTCCCGGAGTAGAAGCCATAGTAGATGATCTGCTAGTTTATGAATGCAGAGACACAATGGAAGAAGCCATTGCTGACTATGATCAAAACCTAGTGCAACTGCCAGACAGAGCTTGCCAGATGAACCTGAAGCTGAACAGGAAAAAATTGCAATTAAAGATGCCCGAAGTCAAGTACATAGGTCTTCGCCCAGATCCCGAAACGGTGAGAGTAGTAGCATCAAAAACAAGAATTGCTGGAATCACTCAGCAGGTCTGGCAGCATCTGTGGAAAGAGAAGCGGAGTTAACGTTTCGGGTCAGTGACCCTTCTTCGGAACCTTCTTCAGTCACTGACCCGAAACGTTAACTCTGCTTCTCTTTCCACAGATGCTGCCAGACCTGCTGAGTGATTCCAGCATTTCTTGTTTTTGTTTCAGATTTCCAGCATCCACAGTATTTTGCTTTTAGAGTAGTAGCAGCGATGTGGCAACCAACAGATGTAAAAGCAGTGCAAAGATTTGTTGGATTCATTGACTATTTAGCAAAATTCTTGCCCAATTTGTCTTCAGAGTGTGAAGCATTACGTCAACTCACTGCCAAGGATGTGCAGTGGTATTGGGACACAGAATAAGATGCAGCGTTCACTGAAATCAAGCAACTAGTGATGGCAACGCCAGTGCTGAAATACTATAATATAAACGATTAAGTCACCCTGTAGTGTGACGCCAGCGAGACAGGACTTGGAGCAACCCTAATGCAGCAAGAACAACTGGTTGCATTTGCATCCAGGGCGTTAACACAAACAGAACGATGCCACACTCAGATCGAGAAAGAGTGCCTGGCCATTATCTTTACATATGAACATTTTCATCAATACCTATTTGGAAGAGACAAAATGACAATCGAGTCAGACGACAAGCCACTTCAAAGCATTTTGTTCAAGCCGCTACTATCTGCTCCAAAGCGTCTGCAAAGAATGTTACTCCGGTTACAGAGATACCATCTAGATGTGACATACAAGCAGTGGAAACAGATGTACATTGCTGATATGCTGTCGAGAGCAGCACTCCTTATGAGGACAGTAGAGGATGCTATGATGGAGTGTGAAATCTTCCAGATCCACCATGCAGCTGCAGCTCGAAATGTTCTTGATGTCACCAGCAGAGACACCGAATCTGACAGACAAGCGCCTTGTTCAAATCAAGCGAACTACCCAACAAGTGATGAAAGGATGGCCTGACGGCATCAAGGACACTCCTGTGGTCACAACAGCGTATTGAGCACACAGAGATGAACTGACAACCCTGGATGGCATCCTGCACAAAGGAAATAAGGTCATTATCCCTAAGGAGTTGTGAGGAGAGATGTCTAAGCACATCCATGCAAACCACCAAGGAATTGAGTCAAGTCTGAGGAAGGCAAGAGAAGTGCCTTACTGGCCAAACATGAGCAATGAAATCAAGGACCACATCAGCCAGTGCAGTGCGTATAATGAGTACCAAGCTAAGCAAGCTAAAGAGCCGCTGATGACACATGACATGCCAGACAGACCATGGATAAAGCCGGGAGTAGACCTCTTCACTCTCACAGGAACTGATTATCTTGCCACTGTAGATTACTATTCTGACTACTGGGAGGTAGACCAGCTGACCTCAATGACTATTGGTGAGATTGTAGAATGCCTGAAAGCACACTTCGGTCATTACGGCATTCCAGACATTGTGATTAGCGACAATGGCCCTCAGCTCACGAGTGAAGAATTCAGCTGCTTCATAAAGGATTGGGAAATTCAACACCATACATCATCTCCACACTATCCCCAGTCAAATCGAAAGGCTGAGGTGGCAGTGAAAATCGCCAAAGGAATCATAAAGAAATCAAGCAAATCCAGCACAGATGTATGGTAATCCTCGAGTGGAGAAACACACCTACTGAAGGCATGGAAAGTAGTCCAGTACGAAGACTAATGTCACGCTGTAGCCAATCAACTCTTCCAATAGCAAAATAACTACTGAAACCAGAAGTAGTCACAGGTGTGAGTGACAAAATCAAGGTGAAATGGCAGAAAGCCAAATTTCATTTTGACAAGACTGTCAAACCATTGCCAGAATTGAGCGTTGGAGAGCGAGTCAGGGTACAAACTTTCTGAAGAAGGATCACTGACCTGAAACGTTAACTCTGCTTCTCTCTCCACAGATGCTGCCAGACTGCTGAGTATTTCCAGCATTTCTTGTTTTTATTTCAGATTTCCAGCATCCGCAGTATTTTGCTTTTACAAACTTTCAATGGTCTCAACAAGAGTCAGCCCAAGTGGCAACTTGGGACCTGCATAGAGCAGTCACCTTGATTGTACGTGGTGGAAGTGAACAATCAGATCTCCCGTCGCAACCGCAGACAAATACGCACAACTGGAGAAGCTGTTCCTTCACTGCAGGCAGCTGATCATGAAGATGAGAACTCACCAACTGCACAGATCACAGATCAACCATCAGTCCCAGAGGTCCATGGTAACCCAACAACGGAAATGGAACAACAGTTTCTGTGGCAACATGTGACATGGGAACGACACTCCCCAGAGAAAGAAAATCACCCAGATGAACAGCAAATGACAACATGTACGATTAAGAGACTGGCACAATTTAAAGACTGTGTGCAATGTAAGTGCAGAGACTGAGGAGAATAAAGAACTGCTAACACACGAGAACAGTTATGTACATAGTGGGTAACTGGGGCAACTCACAATGTAAATGACAATGCACGCAATTTTTTTTGTATGAAAGGGGGTTGTTTGGGATAGAAATGCAATACTGTACGAATGTGCCTCCTGGCTTGCTGCAGTCATGTGACCTCTACCATGAGGCACTCACTGCAGGCAGCCATCACAAAGCCAGTTCAATAAAGACACAGTGCGAGGAAGACTGTGAGCTCGTTTCAATATAAATTTAGCATGGTATGTCTTGTAGCCACAATGATATGACAATGCCACCCGAGGTTTTCATATTTTGCATGATGACAAAGCCCCTTTTATTGAAACCAATTTCTCTGTTTAATAAATTGCATTGTGTGCCTAGACTCTAGCTAACAGTAGTTCTGCAGTCGATAATTAGCTGATGTAATTTTGCTTCGCGTTATTTGAAGCAATAATGTCATCAATTTCTTTAAATAAGTGCCATTAATCAGATCTGTCTGGACTTGCTTCATCATCCTGTTTCAATCAGTCTGCAATTAGGAAAGGCCAACGAAGAATGCATTAAAATATAGTTCAAATATTTCAGTAAAGTCTTGCCCATCTCTTCACAGTTCTTCTTTCACTCCACAATATGAAGCAAATAAAATCCATAAGGTTTACGGATGGATTTAGCACTGGGCAAAGGTGGATTGCGAACAAATAGAAGTTTATCCATCCTGCTGGAGATCTGTACTTCTGATTTTATAGCCCCTTTCTTCAGCTCCCTTGTGCACTATCGGACCACTAAGCTGATGCATTAGTGCCTTAACCAATACAGACTGACACAATAAAACTAGAAGCACAACACTCCAATCAGTCAGGTTAATCTTTCAATAAATCACTTCAAATGTTTGTTCTGGGGGTATTGTGGAGGAATACCTGCCTTCCAAGCTAACAATTCTTGAACAAATCTTCCCGCTCAAAAGTTGTCCAATATAGCTTTGAGCCTGCTAGTACTTTCACAATAACACTATATTTGAGGCAGTTAAACCATGCAATTTCCATAAAGGTGTAATTTTGTTGGGACTGCACCATTTAACATCAGCGATACCAAATTGACAACAGTTTTAATAATACTAGGTTGTTAGTTGCTGTTTATGTCATTGTTCAACTCTCTTCTGGTAACAATAGCTCAGTCAAAAAATCCTTTAAAAAAAAATTATTCCAGGGATGTAATGCGTCACAAATCCATAATTTTGTTATAGAACATCGAACATAGAACAGTACAGCACAGTACAGGCCCTTCGGCCCACGATGTTGTGCCGATCCTTTAACCTACTCTAAGATCAAACTAATTACCTACCCTTCATTCTACTATCATCCATGTACCTATCCAAGAGTCGCTTAAATGCCCCTAATGTATCTGCTTCTACTACCACCGCTGGCAGCGCATTCCACGCACCCACCACTCTCTGTGTAAAGAACCTACCTCTGACATCTCCCCGAAACCTTCCTCCAATCACCTTAAAATTATGCCCCCTGGTGATAGCCCTTTCCACCCTGGGAAAAAGTCTCTGACTATCCACTCTATCTATGCCTCTCACCATCTTGTACCCCTCTGTCAAGTCACCTCTCATCCTTCTTCGCTCCAATGAGAAAAGCCCTAGCTCCCTCAATCTTTCTTCGTAAGACATGCCCTCCAGTCCAGGCAGCATCCTGGTAAATCTCCTCTGCACCCTCTCTAAAGCTTCCACATCCTTCCTATAATGAGGCGACCAGAACTGAACACAATATTCCAAGTGTGGTCGAACCAGGGCCTTATAGAGCTGCAGCATAACCTCGCGGCTCTTAAACTCAATCCCCCTGTTAATGAAAGCCAACACACCATACGCCTTCTTATCAACCCTATCAACTTGGGTGGCAACTTTGAGCGGTCTATGGACATGGACCCCAAAATCCCTCTGTTCCTCCACACTACCAAGAATCCTGTCTTTAAGCCTGTATTCCGCATTCAAATTCCACCTTACAAAATGAATCACTTCACACTTTTCCAGGTTGAACTCCATCTGCCACTTCTCAGCCCAGCTCTGCATCCTGTCAATGTCCCGTTGCAACCTACAACAGACTTCCACACTATCCACCACTCTAGCAACCTTCGTGTCATCGGCAAACTTGCTAACCCAGCCTTCCACTTCCTCATCCAAGTCATTTATAATTTATTTAATTCAGAAAGGTAAAATGAAAATCATCTCACAAGGCAAAGAATACAGGGAATCTTCCGAACAGTGCAGAACATCATTGTGACTGTTTTGAATGTTACCCAGCAGTCAATATGTTGACTATAAAATACAATGAATTTTGTAAATGAAAGAATCATTTCTGTTCTTTCTTAAGGAGTGATGGAATGATTTATGACAAGAACTGAAAATCCTGTTCTCACTGATGGCTTGATAGGATTCAGGGACCAGCCATGATTAGTTTAGTTGTGTTCATATGACTGCAACCATCAAAGGCTTTGCACATTGACTTTGTAAAATAAGCCAGTCACATTTTATTCTGACAGCTACTACAAGCTTGCCAAGATTTTGATGACAGAACCCATTTGGAACACACACTGCTTTGGCACAGAATGAAGTAGATACATAAGTGTAGAAAAAAATTGGTGCTTTTTCATATAAGTGATGATAAACAGTACTTGACAATAGAAAGAGAGAGAGATAATTTGGAATTTTTCCCAGAAAATGATAGTAGGATTAACTAAATGGACACCAGTTTATTTATAAATCCATCTTTCATAGATTTCCACCGCACTGTTTTCCCACCAGGACTGAAAGAAACAAAGAAGAACTTGTGTTTCTATAGCACCTTTAACATCCTTAGGATATACCAAAGTGCTTCACAGCCGATGAGGTACTTTTAAAAATGTAGCCACAGTTGATCTATAGACAGTAAGCTACCACAATGAGCAACGCAATAAATGAGTAGTTCATCTGTTTTGGGAAGTGTCGATTGAGGGATAAACATTGGCCAAGGTAATAACTCCCCTGCACTTCTTGTGCCAAGGAATATTTTACATCTACCTGAACAGGCAGGTTCAACGGTCAATTGCTTTAATGCCTCATCCAAAAACAGCAACTCTGACAATGCAGCACTTTCTTAGTACTATACAGAAGTATCAGTCTGAATTATCGGCTCAAATCCTTAAAACAGGGCTTTAAACCACAACTTCTAACTCAGAAGCAACTGTGCTATCATTATAGCTAGCACCGCAGCCTCACAGCTCCAGCAACCCGGGTTCAATTCTGGGTACTGCCTGTGTGGAGTTTGCAAGTTCTCCCTGTGTCTGCGTGGGTTTCGCCGGTTTCCTCCCACAGCCAAAGACTTGCAGGTCGATAGGTAAATTGGCCATTATAAATTGCCCCTAGTATAGGTAGGTGGTAGGGGAATATCGGGACAGGTGGGGATGTGGTAGGAATATGGGGTTAGTGAAGGATTAGTATAAATGGGTGGTTGATGGTCGGCACAGACTCGGTGGGCCGAAGGACCTGCTTCAGTGCTGTATCAATAAGTAAGTAAATTAGGACAAGCTGAAACTTTTGAAGGTCTAGGCTATTCTTCATCATTTTTTTGGAATGGAGGTTGGAAGAGGGAGTGACATAGTGTAAAAGCTTATGATGACATACAACCCTGATGCACAAACACCAAGACGAGGGAATCAAGCAAACTGTTTGGGATTTATGACCCCTCCCCTCCCCCTCCCCACCTGATGTCTTCAAATTGTTTATGAACAGCACTGTGACATTGGACTTAATATGTTATGATGCTGAAGTGACTAAAGGACAAAAGAGCAGGTCAAATGTAATGCAGATGCTATTCATTACACATTCTTCCTTACCTTTAAACTCTGAGATTATAACTTCTCTGAATATTAACTGCATTATTCATAAATCATGGGCTAGATAGATCATAAACCATGGGATGGATCTATCACCAAGTCACAGGGTAGCTGTGTGTAATCACATTTATGGGAGTCAGTGTGATCCAAGATATGTATTTCTCGTGCTTGAACCAACATTTCATTTTTATGTCAGGAATACATAACCTACTGCAATAGCACATTGTCTATCAATTCAAAAAGTCTTCAGTAAAAATTATCAGAGAAACTTCTGCATGTGGAACGATTTTCTAACCCTTGTTACACCAAAAGCTCTGTCTACTGTATGTAGTAATTCAAATGCAAACATTTCCCTGATGAGCTACTGGTTAAGAAACTTTTTGGTGTGACCACATACACCAGGAAGGCCTTGGGCTCAATCCTTGGTTTGTATTGAGCTAACAGACTGTTGAAACAGCAGTGCAATGGTGTAAAGAGCATCAGTGTCCCCAGGCTATACAAAATTATTAGCCATGGTTCCTGTTCCTGGCTGCTGTCCAGTGATCTCTGATAAAGTAGATGCATGTGTAGGTTGGGTGAAGATTAGATTAACTTTAATTGTGATTTCTCCGCTTAACTAACTGGACAACACACTGTCTAGAGTCACACATGAAGACTGACAAAGTGGGCAAGGCATAGGGATAGTTACCACCTCCTGTACCCCAGCACCTTTAGGAGAAAAATGGAAGAGAAATTAAAATGCAGAGGTAAATATCAGCTGGTGAGTTTGGGTTGTTGGTACATGCTTTAGGGCTGACTTCCTATTGGTAACCTTCTGCAACTCATTTAAGCCCTGAAATTATGCTGTGCAGCATTAGTATGAATGTCAATGCTTTGATCTGAAATTTTCTCTGCCAATTTAGAGGAGGCAATCACCTATTTAAGATAAATAGATTATTATTATTGAAATAAAATAAAATAGCAGAATAGCAATTAAGACAAACGCATTTATGTTGTATACCACAGCACAGGGGAGGCAGTGGCTTAGTGGTAATGCCACTGGACTAGTAATCCAGAGCCCAGACTAATGCTCTGGGGACATGGGTTTGACTTCCACCATGGAAGAGGGTGAAATTTGAATTCAGTTAATAAATCTAGAATCAAAAAAAAAAGCTGGTCTGATGACGACTATGAAACCATTGTCGACTGTTGTAAAAACCTATCTGGTTCACTAATGTCCTTTAGGGAAGAAAATCTGCCGTCCTTACCTGGTCTGGCCAACATGTGACCCCAGACCCACAGCTATGTGGTTGACTCTTAAAATGCCCTCTGAACTCTGACATGACCTAGCAAGCCACCCAGTTCAAGGGCAATTAGGATGGGCAATAAATGCTGGCCTAGCCAGCAATGCCCACATCCCACAAACGAATAAAAAAAAATAATTGCAGGCCCACTTCTTTCTATCTTCCCAGCAAAAAGCAGAGTCAAAATATTCTGGCAACTGTCTTTATCGCAGTCACTTCCAGTGGGTCCTTCAACAGAATTGCAAAATGATATTCTTCCTTAAAGAGAGAACAACCTAGCCATTACAGTTGATTTTGCAGTGCACAAATGTGGGAGTAATACTTGAAATGGATGGGAAGGCTTCAACCATTCCATCATTCTGACTTCCATCATCCTGACAAGAAGACCAACGTGCATTGTAGAAATAACAAATTGGAACAGATTGCCATCCATTTTAGAATGTGTTTGTGGTGTTAAATGTTACGGAAAAAGTCATAATTAAAAATACCTGTGCTGGATAAACCTACCTTTGACTCTCCCAGTTCCTGGTATTTGCAACAAAAAAAATCATCAGCAGTGTCCCTTTGCAAGAATACAATGCAAAAAATCTCTCCAATGAGCTTTTGGCGCTGCAATATTACCCTAGTTGCTAGTTCAGGTTCATTTGGTGAAATAACAATCCTTTTTACAAATCCAAAGCCATATTTGGGTTTCAAAGCACAAAGATGATCACAGGCAGCAAGTAAGAAAACAAAGGAACAGCTGAGCTATTGATTGAATTATTGCACTGCACCTGTAGAGATATGGTTTTATCTCCACTGTTACCTCTCCGTATGAAAGTCATTTACAAAGTGATGAGTTGTGGAAAAGAGATCTTGCAGCAACCATAATCTGCATGACAAGAATGGCCACAGCATAAACTGTTTATTTCCTCTAATACAACACAAACCCAATTTGTATTTCATTTCTACAACATGTGAAGCTTAATTTTTGTTTTCCAGATGAGAAAATGTTGGTTTCTCTTCTTAAAAGTGCTGGTTCCAAAAAATAATTTTGGACCAGGGTCAAGAGGATAGTGGTTTAGTACAACTCTGTTGAGCCCCCTTGCCACTCAGCAGAAGGTTGAGGGCTTGATTTGACTGCCAGATCAAATCAGGGAGATCCTTGGAATGGAGTCTGATGAAGAAAGAAAGAAGAAAAAAGTGAAAAGAAATATAAGAATGAACAAAATATCTAAAAAGCCCACTTCATCCGCAGACCTTGAGTATCTTTCCAAGAATGGAATACATCTGTTATTTAATCTCCTAAGAAAAGATACACCAGAAATTGAGGATAGGTAAAACTAGGAGCAAAGCGCCAAACAAGGGATGCAGGAAAGAGTAAATATGAGTGCAAAACAAGTGCGAGCAACTATTGGCAGGAGAGGTGATAATTACATGTATTTTATACTCAAGAGCATTTCCTACACTGACAGTTAAGTCTCCTAAGCCACAGGTTCGAAGCTAAAAATGAGGAAGTCACGAATGGTATAAACTGCTGAAATTTATTTCAAAAATAATTTGAGTAACAAAAACAAATTCTGCCCAAGCGCTATTTCACTATGTTGTGGCTCTGAACAAGAAATGTCCTGTACAATTCAGCTCAAATACTTTAACCTTGAATTTTTAGAGGAGCAAATGTTCAAAAATTTGGTAAGGTTAAAAAGATAAGCTTTCACGACATCTTTGTCAATCCATCCCCCAAATGATACCTTTAAAATTGATGACAATCATTTCAATGACATTTAACAGGCAAATGTGAAACTGGAGTTAATGACGGTTTGAGATGCAATCTGTCTTCCCATTCCATTACTGCAATGATAGAAATAACCTCATCAGTGATAATATAGTCAGCTTCCTTAAATTCACTAATCATTCTTTTTCCACAAGAGATTGGAACAATTAATGAAGCTATTCCTCTTGTTTGAGATGGTCATTCTTAAGATATAATGTACATCTGCACTAATCTGCAGGGACCCACCGTCAAATCACAATAAGCTCATTTGAAAATGCTGTAGATTGGGGATTTGCTGTAACTTTGGAGATGATTTTCAATCACAACTTAAGTATTCTAAAGAATTCCCAAAATGTAATGCTATACTGTCATCCTGAATCTGAAAGAGATTGCTATAGGCTGTTTGTGAAGAGGAACTTGGAAGGGGCATCAGTTCATCTTGGCAAAGTGAAGTTCACATATTGATAAAGTGGCATTTTTCTGACCATGATCACTGTGCAGTTTTAACCCAGATCACCTGGAATGCTCAACTATTTGGCGACCCTCTTGTTTTTGGTTTTGCACCACAGCCAAACCACAGGTCGGATTCTGGCTGCAAACAGCTCAGGATTTGCAACTGCAGCCAACAACCTGCTCAGCCCACCCACACTGTGAGTGACAACCCCAGCACCTTCACAGGTGTAATACAATGTTGGAAATCAATAATTAAAAATAAATTCAATTATATGTACTTAATTGACAAACCCCTAGTGTCTCTAACTCAAAGAGCAGCAATTAAGAAACATTTCCCTTTAAAGAGTCCATATGAAACATGCATTAACACATATCAAAGTCAGATTAGTAGTCTTTGAAGGTCGAATGTCAAACTAAAAGAACTATTCATATACAAGAACTAGCATATTTAGTCATTACCGAATCAAATCAACCCAGAACAGATCGAACATGGAATTCAGATCAATTTAATGACACTTTATTTATCATTTATCAAATATATAAGTTGTTATTTAATCACAAACAAAAGAGAATGTCCACTTTACAACAGTCGGAACACAGTATTATTGTTCATCTTTGGATGAAGAAATCAGATTACTCAGGTATCAGGGTATAAATTGCGGTTTCTCATTGTCAGTATAGCTCGAACACACAAGCCTCCCCTCAATCCTCTATCTACACCAGAAGAAATCATTAGAATCCGGCTGTATTGTGGACCTAAAGCCATTCTCTGTACATCCTCAAATCAGCATCCAATAAATCAAGATTCTTCATTCTATGCATTGCTTTGGGAATCCATTTATTCTTGCAAGTTTGCAGGATTCCCCTTTCCAGACAGACTTATTGAGAAACTAATTATATTTAGTAACATTAAAGATGACTTGTCCTCTCTATCATTATCTTCCTTCAGCACGGAATTTTGCAATACTATTTATGAGTTTTATTACAACCATTGAAAATCAATCTGCTTTAAACCTTTAATATCTATAAATACAATTCCATCATAGAATCTTCTGAAAACTTCAGCACTCTTAGAGGAGCTAACAAAGGCAGACTGTACAAGATGTGTTGGATATGAAAAATAGGAGATTTAAATCCTGCAATCATGTTTATACTCTTTCTTTGCTTCCTCCTATTTGGCATTCACTTTTTCTCTCCACCACATAAAGCCCTTTGAGATGTTTTACGTGCATTAAGATTGCTGGAATAATTTAACACTCATTTCTCAAACCTCCCAAATGTATCCATGTTTTTTTTTGAGATATTAGGACCTGGGCAGCCAAAGGCACTGTCAATGGTGGAATGAAGGAAATAAGGCAATGCACAAGAGACCAGAACTGGAGTAAGACAGAGACCTTGGAGGGTTGTAGGCTAACCCTAACCCAAACACTGGAGGAGGTTACAGAGATGAAATGGAATTTGAACTCAAGAATGAGAATTTTAAATGTGAGATATTGCTAGACCAGGAGCTAATGCAGGTCCACAATCACAGAGGTGGTGAGAGTTAAATATCATCACACATAATATGATCTCGCCTGCTTTAACAAAAATTTAATGTTTCTGAGGCATTCTAGAGTGGTTTATTCAAATCCTGTCTCTTTTACACCTCTGCCAATTACTATGCTTGGTCATGTACAGCCTTCAAGTGTCCTGTTTCAAAGTTTGTCGCATATGCCTACATTAACGGATTATTCCTTTTATTGCCATCAGTCCCTCTTGCACTGATCATGATTTGACTGGATAGTTTTGTGTCATCAACTAATTGTATTATTACAGGGGCGAACCCCAAATATTGAAGAAATTTGTAGCAAAAATGCCCTATAAACTGGTTGAGTCATGTTCTTAAAATGGAGTATTAGCTTAAAGGTGGCCATATAATAAGGAATCAGTAGTTAAACAAATGCTGGGAAATCAAAACTTCAAACTAGTTAAAATTCCAAAGATGTTTGTTCAAACAGGGCTTTCCTCAACAGTGATAACACAGCTAACATTGAGGACTGAGCTCTGTATAGCTTGTTACTGGAATATAAATATGCCATGTCTCACCAATCTGCAGTGGTCTGAGACATTATGCTCCACTATAATTTGATAATCAGCAATCCAGTTAATGCTGAATTACACTGAATTGCCTTTGCTCTCTCTGTTATGCAATTCATCAAGTAACTGTCTATTAACTATTTCTTATTCAAGTTGTTCGGTGAACCTATCTATAACTGTTTATATCTATTAATTGTTTGATGCTTCAATTTAGTTTTCAGATAATTGTGGTTCATAGTTAATATATAGTTGTTAGCGCAGGACTTATTGCCTGACTGCTTGGATGATTTGGCAAGAAAGGGCCAATTCACTCAATGGCTTGTGTTTTTTTTTCTGACTGAGAGTGGTAAGAAAACTCAAATTTAATCTGAACTCGATAGTGTAAAACTGTTTGGTGAGCCACACTTTGGCATCATTCACTCCTAGAGTGAAGACAATGGTGAATCCCAGATGGTTCCTTATGAGAAGTTAAGGTGAAAGGATTAGGAATTCATGTGGTTCCTTGGCATATATTTGTCAGGATACCAAAACTCAGTGCTGTTGGAAGCATATGCTTGGATTTTCTGAAAGCAAATTGGGTCAAGCCATTACTACCTCATGTGGCCGCCAACAGGTGTGATTCAAGTTAAATGCATTATATGTTGAACTTCTAACAACACTGAGTTTTGGTATCCTGACAAATATATGTGGTATTCCTCAAGCTTGCATTGTGCTTCATTAGAACTCTGCATTAGGCTAAGGTCAGAGATGTCAGCATGAGAGCAAGGTGGAGAATTAAATTGGAAGGACACCAAAAGCTTGGGGTTTGCCAGTGGACTGAAGGGAGGTGTTCCACAAAGCAGTCACCCAATCTACGCTTGGTCTCCCCAGTGTAGATCAGACTGCATTGTGAGGAGCCAATACAGTATATTAAATTGAGAAAAGTACACGTAAATCACTGTTTCACCTGGAAGGAGAGTTTGGGACCTTAGACAATGAGGAGAGAGGAGGTAAAAGGGCAGATGTTAAATCTCCTGCGCTTGCATGGGAAGGTGTCAAGGGAAGAGGATGGGTGTTTACTGTTCTCGGCCTACTGCAATGTTCCCAGTGAAGCTCAATGCAAGCTTGAGGGATAGCACTTCACCTTCTGATTAGGTACTTTACAGCCCTCTGGACTGAACATTGCATTCAAAAATTTCAGACAATGACACCCATTTTGATTATTTTTTTTAACCATGTGTCAGTCTTAAACTTGCTTTTCATGTTTTTGCATTCGGACATGAACACTCTCTCTGGACAAATACTTTGTCTTTTCTTCTTCTTTGGCCTCCTTGTCTCGAGAGACAATGGATAAGCGCCTGGAGGTGGTCAGTGGTTTGTCTTTTACTATAACTACTACCACTCACTTTGCCTTTTGTTTCATGACATCTTTGTCATTTAATCTCTCCCGCCCTCTGCCCTATCACAGACCTTCCCTTTTGTTCTGCTTATCACCCCTCCCCCTCCCTCTTGCTCAAAACCTATTACATTTCTAACCTTTGCCAGTTCTGATGAAAGGTCATCGAACTGAAATGTTAAATCTGTTTTTCTCTCTCCACAGCTGCTGCCAGACCTGCTGAGTATTTCCAGCACTTTCTGTTTTTATTTCAGATGACATTGACTCGTTTTCCCTCCAGGCTTTTTTTTTTCTCGTGACAGCAATTTGATTATTTAATATGTTGTGAATCATCAGAGGAGATTGTTGAAGATTAAATGAGAAAACTTTGAACCAGTTATTCGCTGTAAGTCAGGAAATGGAAGGGAGGGAGGAACTCAAGAAAATTACAATCACCGGGGAAGTGGAATTGAACAAATTGTTGGAGCTGCGGGCTGACAAGTCCACGGGTCCTGATGGGCTTCATCCTAGGGTGTTAAAAGAAGTGGCTGGTGAGATAGTTGATGCATTAGTTTTAATTATCCAAAATTCTCTAGATTCGGGGAAGGTTCAGTTAGATTGGAAAATAGTGAATACAACTCCTTTGTTCAAAAAGGGAGGGAGACAGAAAGCAGGAAACTACAGGCCAGTTAACTGAACATCCGTCTTAGGGAAAATGTTCAAAGCTATTATTAAAGATGTTATAGCAGGGCATTTAGAGCAATTCAAGTAATCAGGCAGAGTCAACATGGTTTTGTGAAAGGGAAATCATGTTTAACCAATGTATTGGAGTTATTTGAGGGAGTTACATGTGCTGCAGATAAAGGGGAACTGGTGGATGTATTGTACTTCGATTTCCAGAAGGCATTTGATAAGATGCCACATAAAAGGTTATTGCAGAAAATAAAATCTCATGGTGTAGGGGTTATCATATTGGCATGGATAGAAGATTGGCTAGCAGATAGTTGGCATAAATGGGTCATTTTCTGGTTGGCAAGATGTAACCAGTGGTGTGCCATAGCAATCTGTTCTGGGGCCTCAACTTTTTACAATTTATATATATTTATAAATTTATACAATTTATACATGACTTAGATGAAGGGACCGAAGGTATGGTTGCTAAATTTGCTGATGACACAAAGATAGGTAGGAAAATAACTTGTGAAGAGGACATAATGGGGCTACAAAGGGATATTGATAGGTTAAGTGATTGGGCAAAGACCTGACAAATGGAGTATGATGTGGGAAAGTGTGAAATTGTCCACTTTGGCAGGAAGAATAAAAAAGAAGCATATTATCTAAATGATGAGAGATTGCAGAGCTCTGAGATGCAGAGGGATCTTGGTGTCCTAGTGCATGAATTGCAAAAGGTTAGTCTGCAGGTTCAGCACGTAATTAGGAAAGCAAATAGAATGTTATCATTCATCACAAGGGGAATTGAATACAAAAGTAGGGAGGTTATGCTTCAGTTATACATTGGTGAGACCACATCTGGCGTACTGTGTACAGTACTGGTCTACTTATTTAAGGAAGGATGTAAATGCGTTGGAGGCAGTACAGAGAAGGTTTACTAGAATAATACCTGGAATGGCCGGGCTATCTTACGAGGAAAGATTGGACAGGCTAGGCTTGTATCCGCTGGAATTTAGCAAAGTATGAGGTGACTTGATTGAAACATATAAGATCCTGAGGGGTCTTGACAGGGTGGATGTGGAAATGATGTTTCCCCTTGTGGGAGAATCTAGAACTAGGGGTCACTGTTTAAAAATAAGGAGTCGCCCATTTAAGACAGATGAGGAGAATTTTTTTTCTCTCAGAGGGTCGTGAATCTTTGGAATTCTCTTCCTCAAAAGGCTGTGAAAGCGAGTCTTTGAATATTTTTAAGGCAGAGGTAGACAGATTCTTGATAAGCAAGGGGGTGGAAGCTTATCGGGGGTAGGTGGAAATGTGGAATAATCAGTTCAGCCACGAACTTATTGAATGGCGGAGCAGGCTTGAAGGGCCGATTGACCTACTCCTGCTTCTAATTCGTATGTTCGCATATTATTCACTTTCACTCTGTGCCAATCCAACCTCCTGAGATTAAGTCACTCAGGGGAAAATAAGGAACTAACTGTGCCAGGAAATTGTGCCAGCCATGGCACAGTACAAGGAATAACACCATCACTTCAGTGCTAAACCACTCAATCGATTGACAAAATTATTATCTTCTGGCAGCTCCAGCCAGTTTGAGAGTAATAAAACACCTAATAGATAAATTTTAAAACACATAGATGTTTAGCTTATTCCCTTTGAACAACTTATATCCTGCAAGAAAACTATATAAAAAACCTTCCCTTATAATGTGGTTAAAAAAAACATATGGGTTACTTTGAGTTTATAAGTAGAGGCACTGAATATAAAAGCAATCAGATCATGCTAGAAATTTATAAATCACTGGTTAGGCCTCATCTGGAGTATTGTGGACAATTCTGGGCACCACACCAGGAAAGATGTAAAGGCCTTAGAAAGGGAACAGAGGCAATTTACCTTGATGTTACCAGGGATGAGATATTTCAGTTATGAGGAAAGATTGGAAAAGTTAGGACTGTTCTCCTTTGAACAGAGTAGGTTAAGAGGTTACCTAATCGAGGTTTTCAAGATGATGAGAGGTTTAGTTAGAATAGATGGAGAAAAACTATTCCCTCTGGTGAGTGGGTAAATAACCAAATTTAAAGTCATTGGCAAAAAAAAATCTAGAAGGGAGATGAGGAGAACTTTTTTCCCTCCAAGAGTTGTCAGGAGCATGAATGCTATACCTGAAAATGTGGTGGAAACTGATTCCAAAAAATATTTTTAAAGGGAGTTGGACAGGTTCTTGACAAGGTACTTACAGGGTTATGGACAAAAAGCTGGGATGTGGGACTGCTCTTTCAATGAACCAGCACAGACACAATTGGTCGAATGGCCTCCGTTGGTGATGTAAATTTCTATATTTCTAATTTGTATAAATGAGAGCCCTCCTAAGAATATATTCTATGTTCCTTTGTGATCAGGAAGCTGAAAACTATGCATGTTACGTCAGAATCTTCCATACCAAAATTCCTGCTGATCGAGTTTTTAAGATGCACATAACTATATATTAGATATGGGTTTAAAAAGAAAGTTAACAATGGGAATCCAATTGCTGGATAAAATATTTTGTAGAGAGGTTCATCCTCTTTTTAAAGTTGAAGCACAGATGCAGAAAGTATTTAAAGCAAGTTATGGTCAAGTATGGAATCCGTTAAAGAGCAGAAAGAATATTTATATAAAAGCAAAATACTGCAGTTGCTGGAAATCTGAAATAAAACCAAAAAAGTGCTGGAAATACTCAGCAGGTCTGGTAGCACCTGTGGAGAGAGAAGCAGAGTTAACGTTTCAGATTAATGACCTTTCATCAGAACGGTTCTGATGAAAGGTCACTGACCTGAAACGTTAACTTTGCTTCTCTCTCCACAGATGCTGCCAGACCCGCTGAGTATTTCCAGCATTTATTATGGAAAGAATATTTAGTTCTTGTGGATGTTAAGCTGTGAGCATTGTTCTGTAGTTATGTACATGATTTCATATGTTGTGATGGATGCAACTTACGCTGTTTAATTCGCATTTCTCCTCGTGTTTAGTAACTTCATGTTATTTTACAGTTCGTTGTGATTTAATTAACCGAGCTACAATTTTCTGGCCTCCTTTTCATTTTAGGAAGGTATCTACCCTCCAGACTTCTGGAACCATTTCCTTTCCACAAACCTCTGGTATTTCTTCTGTGGTGTCCCTCAGGATTCTCGGCTGTGATCAGCATGAGTATGAGCTTGGGTCTATAAACGCATACATAATGAACAATGTGATTGACTATTTTAAGCTATTTTAAACTGTCTTGGGTATTGTGATCCTTATTCACTTCAGAGAAGAAAAAAAGCAAGTAAAAAATTGCACAGAATTCCTGAGCAACATTTCTGTACTGAAAACGTGCCAAGTAGGAATGGCAGCACACTAATTTCCATATCTAAAAGTGGCAGAATAAACATGCCATGTGATAAAAAGGGGAAAGTGGATCGCTGACAACTTAAACAACTGCATCTCATGTACGCCTGATGCTAATCAAGTTGCTGCCAAGTCAACATGTTGAAAACCTGATTGCTACCTGAATCACACCCAACAAGAAATGTCTTATGGTACAACATGTCAGATTTGCCTGAACAACCCTGACAAAAGTTTGACATAAGCTCTTCTTTCTACTGACTGTCCATGAGCTGTAATTGATGAATGTGCGCAATACCCCTGTGGAAGACATCATGAAATCAAACAGTTAATTTGAAGCTGGACAAGTAGCCTTTTGTTGGCTATATGTTCCAACATATGAAGAGGAAATGGCCTACATTTCAATAGCAATGTACTTGCTCATTAACTGGTTTCAGGCACAGAAACATCACAGCAAACTAACGCAAAGCCATTGCTGTATAAATAAAAATGAAAAAAAAAACTGATTTGTGCTGTTCCTGCCAAAAGAATATTATAGATCCAAGAACTTTACAAGTTGTTGAGAAATTTCCAATAACAACATGTAAGTCTTCAGCGGAACTTCTATTTGGTTGAAAACCACTAATTAAGCTTTCTATTCTGAGTGAACCAATACATAATATGGCTTTCGCTACAGTTATAAAGAGGGACACAAAATCAAAATACAAGCCTGGAAAAAAATGTACGATAAAAAACAAATGTTCAACATACGTTTAAAAAAAAATCTTAGCTATTTTAAAGGAGGCATTAACTTATTTATTTAGAATGTTTTGACATCTATTAGATTAATAAAGTGAGAATTTGCTAACAATGTGTTAAGAAATCTTAGTCATGTCGCACAGTATCATGTCCAGGCCTAGCATCAGTAGTTTGCAGTTAAATTATTAAAGACTGAACTTGGGGAAGTGGCACTTACCCATCAAAGGAAAGCAGGGGAACTGGGCACACCATTCAAATAGTAACCATGTGATGTAGTTAATATCAAAGGCTTCACAGCAACAACAACAATGACTTGTATTTATAAAGTGCCTTTAACATTGTTACAAGGATTTCCTTTTTTTGTATTAAAACTTGCGATTCTATAATTTTAGAAACAGAAAAAGATTTCAGTGGACATTGAGACATCTAGGGATAACTGAACTATATGGATGTTTTGAAATGAAGTTCAACAAAAGTTGAACTGGTAAACAAGGACTGGAAAGCAGGTAATTTCAAGGAAACCAGCAGGGGGTTGACCTCAGAGCTACCCTTTACGTGACAAGAGAGAATTTATGACTTGGCATGTGGCTTGTCTCTGGAACATTTTGGTTTTATTTTTGAGCTTTAAAAATTCAGTGGGTTTGGACAAAACCAGGCAATTGGAATTTGATTTGGACCTGCCTGGAGATCAGAAGAAGAACCAAAAAAGTATTACCTCTCCGTGAAGAATCCTTGCTCTGAAAAAGCAAAAGCTTGTATGAAGTGGTATTGTTACCTCCTGCATTTTCAAAGAAACCCTGAATTTGCAGAAATTTTGCATCTTTAAAAAAAGAACTTTTGCATCAAATGTGACAACTGACACCTGTTGCTACAACCCCGATGGAAGACCTTTGTGCAGCCTTCTACAATTGAATTTCGCTGAACACCTACCCATCACAGACTGTTCATCAACCTCGCCTAGAATGACTTTGAGTAGCATCCAACCATTTGACTTTGGGACACCTCGCCAAACCAAAGAACTTCCTTCCAGATCATGGCAGTCTAAGTTTTTCTTTATTCCTTTTATTCCTATGAAACATCTGTAAACAAAAATCCCTTTATTTCTCAGTTAACTGGTTTTTGGATGTATCTGCATGTGCATGAGGGCTAGGAAATAATAAGGAGATTTAATATCTCAATACTTCATTATTGGTTAAGACTTGGTTTTATAATAAATGGTCAATTTTGTTGTTGATTAAAGAAACTTGGTTGGTGTTCTTTATTCTGGGGACAAATAGTGTATCTAACTGGCTGTTTTACTAAGTGGTAAAATTTATTGATATGCTGTGACCTGTGGAAAAGTAGGACTGAATTAACAGTGCACTCCTCCCTCGAGTCGTAACAACATAATAAAATGTTCCAACGTGTTGCATTGGAGTGATCCATATCAGGCAATATTAAGGAAGATGGCCAAAAGTTTGATCAAAGAAGTAGGTTTTAAGGAGCATCTGAAAAGAATAAAAGAGTAGAAAGGTGGAGAGGTTTAGGGAGGGAATTCTAGAGCCTCGGGCCTAGGCAGCTGAAGGCACAGCCACCAATGGCGCAGCAATTAAAATTGGGGATGCTCAGAATTCCAGAATTAAATGAGTGCAGATATCCAGGATGGTTGTGGGGCTGAAGGAGGTTACAGAGATGGGGGAGGTTGGGCAAGGCCATGGATCGATTTGAAAACAAGGATGAGAGTTTAATCACCATCACTGCTTAGTGAAATGTGCATAGGAAAAATGGGAACTCATCACACAAGACTCCTGGATATTGAGATGTTTGCCTCTGAAGAAGAACTTGTTAATGTCAGAGATAGACAAAATATCACAACCATTAGACAAACCTCCAAAAAAGCCCATATATTTCCCCATGGGTCAGCAATGTGGATCATCATACATGATTAAGCTGTAAATCAGCAAGTCTGAAAGACATGACCATAATATGCTTTAACAGAAGTAATGCAAAAACTATCGTCACCTATTGAGTTCAGAATCACCCCTTTGAACACTGAGAAAACCAAATAATTTGGGACTTAAAATAACTATGTGACAGAGTTCTCTCCACTTGTTTCAGTTTGTGACATGTCACGCATACTGGAAGTGCGATGATACAACAATCATGGACTAACTCTGAAGAATTATTAAAAAATGGACTTTGTCTTTAAAAAATGAATCTTGATTTTTAAAAGTGATCAATGGTCCAAAATGGCCAAAGAAAAAGGGATTGGCCTTTTGGTTATTTAAACTGTCTGACAAAAACAAAGGATAAATCTTCAAAGCTAAAAGGTGTCAATTGAACCTATCCTACACCTATCCTAAAACATTCCGGAATTAAATATCTTCTTCTAAAACAAAGGAGGTATGAAGCAACCACGTCCAGGGCCATTGTGTGATCACCGTGGGGAGAGACCAGAGCATTTCCTAACATGAGGTGAGAGATAACAGCTTTACATTAAAAAAAGACAGCCAGAGAGAGAGAGAGAGAGAGAGAGAGGGGGTGAAGCAACATCCTAATAGCTTGTCTTCCTGCCAAACCAGAAAAACACGTGGCCTGCTGCAGAATCTGACATCTACATTATGCAGCAGTGGCAGCTGGAAGTACCCCACTGCCTTCAACTGAACCTTCAATCAAGAGAGAAATCTACACTCATCTCAGGCCTGCATCCAGCGAGAACTTGATTTCCAAGAGAATTCAACAGGTTTATCATAACCTTCCCCCCCACTAAAAGTCACCTTCCTTTTTCCCTTCTCTTCTCGGAGGCTGCATCAGGGCTGCAGAGTGCTTTACAAGATTGCATGTATCTGTTAGTAAGGATCACGTGAACTGTGCCTGTAGTGGCTTGTCCCAACCATTCCTTCCACATCTCTTATGGTGCCTTACTTGTTGCCCCTGGGGATCCTCAGCATCCTGCACTTGGTCATCATCATCTTCCTCTATCTCCTCATCATCAGTGGAGGCAACGTGCTCAATCGTTCTGCCCTCTGTTGCACCAGGATGTCGAGGGCACAGCAAACCACTACAATGCACAAGACCCCTGCTGGGCCGTATTGACTGGTGCCACCAGATCTGGCTAGGCATCTGAACCGCATTTTCAGAAGGCCTACGGCCTGTTCGATGGTCGCTTGTATTGTGCCATGGCAGGTGTTGTATCTCTCCTCTGCAGTAGTGCTAGGGTTCCTCACAGGTGTCAGTAGCCACATCTTCAATGGGTACCCCGTGTCACCTTCACATTCAGATTCACTCAGTCACAGGGCCTCTTTCCACCCCTGCTTTACCCATACAAGTGCTAGCTTTGATATCCCACTCTGACAGTATGCCCCCACAGTATGAGCACCTTTTCTCCTTCTCCCCACTGACTATGCCAATATCCGCACTGTTCCACGCTTCCTGCCAAGGTACATTATTGACTCAAGATGGCTGCCATTTGGAGCCAGAACTAATCTCCCACTAGCTCATCACCTCCTAAAAGCTGGCAGGGCTCTGAAGCCCCGTGATTTACATGCAATTGTGGTAAAATCTGAAAACCTTTGAAAAATTGCAGTTAATTTTAGATAGGCTTTATTGCCTTCCCACAATGTCCAAGTGTGAGGTCCAGCCACCCTTCACAATATCCGCTTCCAACGTGAAGACATCAGGCTTCCATCACAACACCTTCCCACTCAATAGTTTGACCCTGCCTGCCTCTAATGGGTCGGAAAATTCAGCCCAATATCTCCTTATGTGACTCAGTGTCATATTTTCTTTTATAATGCCCGTGAAGAGCCTTGGGACATTTTATTACGTTAAAGACACTATATAAATATAAGTTGTTGGTTTTATTGCATGGATTGTTTGAGATGCATTCTAGATATTCTATTACTTTTCTGACATTTGACCTCAATGAAAAAATATAGTGATATGACCAATAGGTCTACACTTGGGGAAACATTGCATTTGAATTAGACAGTCGTGCGGCTCTGAGGTTTCTATTATTAACAACATAACATAACATGAAACTAAAAGTGGTGGTGTAGCATTTCTCATTGTAAAGTACTTTCCCATGCTGCGCCATTTGTTTCATGCCCTGTATAGCTGCTTGAACTGTAAACAGAGGGTCGGGAGAGGTCATGCTGGTTTGACTGAAGTCACCCTTTAAAACAGCAAGCTGTTTGAGTTTTTTCTATTGAACTTCCTGCCAGCTACAGTGCACTCCTCTTAAGTGCATTACTGATCATCTTGACAGCTCAGTAGCTCTACAAGTAGAGTTTTGCACTACCATTAAGTACATCTAGCATTCTCCAGTGGGGTTCTTCATGGTTCTTTCCAATATCTGCAGTTATTGGAGCAATTCTAAATCATCAAAATCCATTTTCACTTTTACATTTATGCATTCGCTGTTCATTTGTTGCACCACTGATCAATCCTTAGCTGCTTTCCACTTTGCTCGATTTGTTTTCAAATTTCTCCCTCAGACATAAATTTATTTGCACTGGATGTGAAATCTAGGTTGAGATACAGATAATGGTCCATCAGCTCCATAGAAGTCAAAGGAATAGAAAGAGCTAAAATGGCAACCTAACAAATCTGATATTGCATAAATGGGCTTGAGTGGATGTGGTGAAGAATAGACCAGAATGCATATTCTGATTGTGCAGAAAAATCCATCCATTCCAAATGCAGTTATTAAGACATCAGCAACTTGCGTTATTTTTTGCAACTTTAACCTTGGAGAATGTCCTCGGGTGCTATACAGAGGGATGAAACAGTTTAGGGAGGGAGTTATATAACATAGAAGACATCGATCCTACAGATGACATTGGCACTTTGTTTGTAACATGACCCATGATTAGGAAATTTGGGACATGCATGAGAGCTTGTCTTACAAGTGAGTCTGCAATGTAAACTGATGGTAGGTGGGTGGATGATTTTAGTTGAGTTGATAACATTTGAAGCAACCTGCTGGGTCACCATATCCCACCCAGGAGATAATAATGAAAACACTGAACACCTCGACATCTGTGACACATCTATGAAGCTGGAGAGATATGGGACTGAATATTAACTCCCAAAAATGGGTGGGTTGGGGCCATGTCAGAGGTTAAAATGCAAAAAATCTGGAACAGGAAATGAACCCACCTTGAAGCAGCCCACTTCCATTTTCAGGGAGATGGGGCAAGGAGCAGGTGACCAACACGCTCACGGGAAGCAGTTTGGTCACTTAAATATTATAATGAAGCTGCGTCCCTTCATTGGGGAGATGGTGGCATAGTGGTAAGGTCACTAGATGAGTAATCCAGAGGCCCAGGCTAATGTCCTAGGGACATGGGTTCAAATCCCATCATGGCAGCTGGCAGAATTTAAATTCAATTAATTAATAAATTCAATTAAGTAATTAAAAATCTGGAATTGAAAGCTAGTGCCATGGTGCCATGAAACTATCATCGATTGTCGTAAAAACCCATCTGGTTCACTAATGCCCTTTAGGGAAGGAAATCTGCTGTCCTTACCTGGTCTGGCCTATATGTGACTCCAGACCCGCAGCAAAGTGTTGACTCTTAACTGCCCTCTGAAATGGCCCAGCAAGCTACTCAGCTTTCAAGAGCAGTTAGGGACAGGCAACAAATGCTGGCCTTGCCAGCGACGTCCACACCCCATGAACTAATAAAAACAATTTTTTCACAGTCATTCCCTTTTTAACTACAGGCTTCCCAGGCATCAGGAAGCTCACCAGCTTAAAGGAGACGAGAGGGGCTGAATCCATGAAATAAGTGCCTTTACAGCATTGCTTTTGTGTCAAGAAGAACAGGAGATTTTCCTCCAGGCCCAACAAGTTTACCAGTAAAGTGTCCCCAACAATCTGTCCTCTCCCCTCGCCCCCAACCACCATCCAACACCCTGCCCACCATCAGATGCCACACCACGCCCCACTCCCAGTGACAAGAACCCTGAAAGACCACCATGGAACCACCCCCACTACAATCCAGAGCCCCATCTCCATGATCTCTCTCACTCCCCTAACAGACTTACTTGCTCACATAGACTGCGGCCTGGTGAAGCAGGCCTCCTGCCTGAGGGACCTCCAGCCTGTCAATCAGGCTGCCTCTGGGCAGGAACCCAACTTAAAGGAAGTTAAGTTCTGCAGGACATTGGGGAAACCTGTGACTCCTGCACAGAATTCGCCTCCAGGTTAAAATAGAGCCCATAGCATTGCGACATGCAGTGATGTGCTAGTCATAAAAATAAGCAGTAAACGAATACTCTAGCTAATATATTCACATACTGAACTGAATTACTGTCATAAAACCTATAATAAACATTTAAATAATGGATATTCTGATTGAAAGTGAACAGATTTTGTTCAGCCCAGGCTAACAGTTAAAAGTATCTGTCAAAATACAGTGAAGCTATTTTCAATCATAATGGTCTGTCAGGCCTAATTCAGGATATCCCCAAGAGTTTTAACAAATCATCCCACTCACCAGGTCACTGGCAGCATTTTCCCAGTTGCGTTCTGTTCAAGTCAGGGCAGTGACTTTTCATAGAAGTGGAAAAACAGAATAGTTTGCACAGAGAGTATCTGAAATTGTAACCAAATGGTAATAATGGCCTTTGCCTGTTGTACACCAGGGGACTGCAGTTATCGAGCCAACTGAAGGATTCTACCTGTGGCCATGTCCTTCAGTTGACATCCCCCTCTTCAGTTTTCCCGCACAGTGAATTGCCTACTTTCAATTCCTGGGCACAGTGGAGGTGGACATCTCTTAATTCATCAATTATAAAAAAATCAAGGAACATACCAAAGCTGAGCAGTTTCTTTGATCATCTACAACAGAGGACAGGAAACTACTGAACTGATGAATTAAGACGCAATCTCCTCCTCCACTTAAAAAATTAAGTACTGAACCTCTTGAAACAATTACAGCAATTAAATATTTGTAGACTGAAGTTTGTAGAGACCCACAATGAGACGGTAGCATTTTAATTGTTGAACTCTGTTCTTCAAAGATAAAAAGCTATGTGGTATTTAATGTTGCATCAACTACATACCTTAATCTTCCTTCAAGTTCTATCATTTGCCAAGTGCGGCTCTAGTATTGCAGTTGACAGCAGAAATTCCATCATAAAGAACAATTTGCACCTGAATTTTACTGACAAACTAGTTTAAACTGACTACAATGCGCATTTAGTCATTATGTCCTGAAATTTTTGTTGAGCTGCATGTGAAATTATACTGAAGCACTACAGCTAGAAAGCAAAAGAACTATTTTTTGCAGGTTTATTTGTTTTATTTCACCAGCATTTTGAAGTTACTATGTCACAAGTGTTTATTAGCTGGTTAAGGGTCTTCCTGTTGTCAAGCCTGACATAGAAATTAAGAGGGGGGAGAAATTGCCAACTGATTTTTCACCACGTCCAATCTTCATTCTACTGAAGTTCACAGAACAATAGTTCAAACTCTTTTTGGGCACATATTTCCGAGTCTCTCAGCTGCTTTTACTTGGTTTGAAATCAAAAATCTTGGCAATATTTTCGAAGAAAACGGAAAATAAAAAAACTGGCGCCGTGTGTAACAGGCTCATCAGCCCATTTCATGCTGCTGGCGTAGACCAATTTCACCCATGCAGATTTTTATTAAGTGAACTGTTGATTTGAGTCCAAAAAACTGTTTGTTACATCTGTTTGTATACATGTTCATATATAAATATATACAAAACACAGCTCCCCTCATGGAGTGCCATTATTTTCTTTTTATTAGTTATTTTATCTTTCACACGTTGTGCTTATAAAACAGGATGATTAATGTTGGGGAATGGAACACTTTCCTTTGGAACTGTCCAGTGTCAAATTAAGTACTCCCAAGTCAGGTATAGTACAGCAAAATGTAAAGTAACACTTCCTCCCTTCTGCCTCAACTTAACAAGAGCAATTTCAAATGTACCAGTGTGGCATCTTTTTCATTTCTCACACCAGTCAGTCTAAGGTATCCACCAGCAAGGCGTATTAGTGCCGTGTTTAGGGAGAGTTTTGTAGTGCAGTCTCATGCCAACTAGGATAGGGAGTCATGGCAGATAAATGGAGTTGTGGTACAAATCAGCCATGATGTAACTGAATGGAGCAAAAGGCTCAAGGGGGCGAATGACTTACTCCCATTCCTATGAACTGGATTAAGACTGCCGAAACTCACCTCAAATCAGATCCTTACAGCCAAAAGACCGAGTAGACAGTCATGCCATCACTTTGTGCTTGATCTGAATCCAGATCTAGAAGGTAAAAGGCCAGCTCGTATGTTATGCATTAAATGCCATTCTATTGGTAAGGATTCAGAAGTTTACAAGTCAAGGGAATCTCCAGTCTCCTCGAGCCAAATTATGCTCTGTTACAACAAAGCAAAAGCTACCAACATGATAATAAAACCACTTGAATGTCAGAGTAGCTTTATTATTTATTAACCATAAACTACAAGAATAAAATGTAATTCAAAATAAAATTACACATTTCAATTCAACTCATCAATCATTTTTTCTCCCTTGACTTACTCTTCCTTATTATTCAGTCCTTTTATTAAATGAAAGAAAGAACGAAAGAAAAAAAATGAAAGAAAGTACAGACAGACAGACTTGATTTATACAGTGCCTTTCACAACCAGTGGATGTCCCAAAGCGCTTTACAGCCAATGAAGTACTTTTGAAGTGTCGTCACTGTTGTAATGTAGGAAATGTGGCAGCCAATTTGCACCCAATGTCATAATTACCAGATAATTTGTTTTTATGTTGATGTTCATTGAGGGATAAATATTGGCCAAGACACCAGGGATAACTCTCCTGCTCTTCTTCAAAATAGTGTCATGGGATCTTTTACCTCCGAGAGGACAGACGGGACCTCAAGTCTCATCCGAAAGATTTTGTTTCACCTTATCTATCCTTTCTATTCTTTGTTTCTCTTCAACAATATTATTTGTTCCTATTTGTCACTCTAGAATTGGCCTTTCTAGCCACTCCAGGCGCTGCTTCACAAACCACTGACCACCTCCAGGCGTTTACCCATTGTCTCTCGAGACAAGGAGACCAAAGAATTTGTAACAGCACTGTTGAATCAACTGCATTTCCTCACCATCTGTTATATTATCTCTTGTTTCTGTCTCATCGGAACACCAGAACCACTTTCATACAACTCACTATTCACATGTCACTACTGACTCTGCTACTACAATGGTTAATTCTACTTGCCATTGACTAGCCATCAAATTTTTCATTTCACTGTCAGACGCTGATCCTTCACTTTTCTTCCCTATTTCTGCCTCATCCCATATAGGAATCAAAAACCCTACTTGTACCAAAAGTGTCCTCTGTGAGTGCACTCAAAAATGAGAGTTCAAGAACGTTATTGCTCATGCAGATCACTTTTTCAGTCACAACCTTTTTGTTTGATACTCCACTTACTTACATTAGAATCCATTGATTTTTCAACCATTGTTTGCATTTGCAATCTTTCTCCAATACAATACATTCCTTGATTCTCAATCTTTTCTTCCTTAACACCATCATTATTCTAATTAATTATTTCTTGTTCACTTAAGTTATAAGTGTACAATATAACATAAATTCCTACTTTTCATTCACGAATAATTTTTTTCAGAATTGTCATAGAGTCATTTACAGCACAGGAGGACATTCTGCCCATCGAGTCCATGCCACTCTCAACGGAGCTATGCTCGTCCCACTCCCCCACTCGATCTCATTGGCCCTGCAAGTCTATTGCCCTCAAGTGGCCATCCGACTTCCTCTTGAAGTCACTGATTGTTCCACTTCCACCACCCTCATGGGCAGCGAGTTCCAGGTCATTGCCACCCGCTGTATAAAAAGTTCTTCCTCAGATTCCCCTTGCATCTCTTGCCCAAAATCCTCAATCTGGGGGAGACAGTGGCATCGTGGTCATGTCACTGGCCTAGTAATCCACAGTCCCAGGCTAATGCCTTGGGACATGGCTTCAAATCCCATCACAGCAGCTGGTGGAATTTAAAATCAATTAATTAATAAAAATCTGGAATTGAAAGCTAGTCTCAGTAATGGTGCCATGAAACTATTCTTGATCAGCATAAAAAACATCTGGTTCACTAATGTCCTTTAGGGAAGGAAATTTGCTGTCCTTACCTGGTCTGGCCTACATGTGACATCAGACCCACAGCAAGGTGGCTGACTTTTAACTGCCCTCTGATATGGCCTAACAAGCCACTCAGTTGTCAAAGGCAATTGGGGATGAGCAACAAATGCTGGCCTTGCCAGTGATGCCCTCAACCCGTGAAACGATAAAAATAAGAAAAAAATCAGTATCCCCTAGTCCTTGTACCATCAGTTAATGAGAACAGCTTTTCCAAGTCTAACATCTGAGCCTGTCATAATCTGGTACACTTCTATTAAATGCCCCTAAATCTAAGGAGAATAAACCCAGCTTTTACAATCTAAACTTGTAACTAAAATCCCCCATCCCTGGAACCATTTTGGTGAATCTCCTCTGCACACTCTCAAGGACTCTCAGATCCTTCCTTAAGTGTGGTGACCAGAACTGGGTGCAATACTCCAGCTGGGGCCTAACCAGAGCTTTGTAAAGGTTCAGCATAACTTCCCTGCTTTTGTACTCAATGGCTCAATTTATGAAGCCCAAGATCCCATGTGCTTTACTAACCTCTCTCTCAATATATCCTGCCATCTTCCTTCTGTTCCTGCACGCTCTTTAGAACTGTGCCAGTAAGTATATATTGCCTCTCCCAATTCCTTCTGCCAAAATACATAACCTCACACTAGTCTGTATTAAATTCCATCTGCCACCTTTCTGCCCATTCTGCTAGTCTATCTATGCCCTGTTGCAGGCGGTTCATATCATCCTCACTTTTTGACACACCTCCAAGTTTGGCGTCATCGTCAAACTTTGAGATTCTGCTCTGTATTCCAAGATCCAAGTCATTTATATATAGCAAAAAAAGCAATGGTCGCAGCACTGACCCTTGGGAAGAACCACTGCCTATCATCCTCCAGTCTGAAAAACAACCATTTACTACAACATGTTATTTTGTCCGATTCCATTTCTTTAGTGAACTCTGATACAAAGTACTCATGAAGTATACTAGCCTTGTCCTCGAAAAATATATTACTCTCTTTGTCCCTAATAGGCCCCACTCCACCTCTTACTACTCGCTTACTATTTATATGCCAGTAGAAGATCTTTGGGTTCCTTTTTATGTTGAGTGCCATTCTATTCTCAGTCTTATTTTCCTCTTCACCTCCCCTCTCAACTTATTGTATATGGCGTGGTTCTCAATTGATGAGTTCACCTACCATGCATCATACACCCTCTTTTTGTTTCATCAGAATTTCTATCTCCCTCGTCATCCAAGGAGACCTGTTATTGGTTGCCCTACCTTTCGCTCTTGTTGGAATGTACCTAGCCTGTATGTGAAGCATCACTTGCTTAAAGATAACCCATTGTTCTGATAAAACTCTTCCTGTCAGTCTTTGCTTCCATTTTACCCTGACTAGATCCCTTCTTATTGCATTGAAATTATCCCTCTTCCAATCTAGACATTCTACCTTATTTTGTTACTTGCTTTTCTGCATTACTAGTCTAAAATCTTATGATATGACGATCACTCTTACACAAGTATTCCCTAACAGACACTTGGCCCACCTCATTTCTCAGCATCAGATCCAGCAGCAATGCCTCCTTTCTAGTTGGGTTGAGAACGTATTGATCAAGGAAGTTCTCCTGAACACATTGTACTGTGGTTTAAAGGTCGGTGCAGTTGTACATGGCTCTTGGAGGCCCATAGTTTGTTGGCACAATTGTACTTACTTGAGCAGCAATTTGCCACTCTGTGACCATGGCATCTAAAAAGGACAAGAGCAGCAACTTCATAGGAACTTTCAAGAGCCCCTCAAAGTCACATGCCCATCCTTCCTTAGGCAGTTACCAGCTCATCTTGATTATCACAAATTTAACATCTAGGAATTCTCTACTTAATGCCATAGTGGGAGCACCACTATTACAGGGAATACTATGGTTCAGAAGGCAACAATATATTGCCTCCAAGGGCAATATGGATGAACAATAAAAATGGCCTTGCCAGCCTTGTCCATATCCCAAGAGCATTTCTGTTATTCAATTCTTTATGTGATCCTCTATTTAAATCCCTTGAAATTTTCTTAATTTCATTTTTGAATTCTTCACTCCAATCTTGATTTCTGCTAATAACTTCATTTATTAGGATAATTCTTCAATACCACAGAGTCAGAGACACTAACCATGACAAAGCAGCCCACTAGATTGGTACTCAATCCATCACCTTAAACATTCACTTCCTGTACCACCAGTGGCAGCAGTGTGTACCATCTACAAGATGCACGGCAGCAACTCGCCAAGGCTCCTTCGACAGCACCTTCTAAACCAGCGACCTCTACCACCTAGAAGGACAAGGGCAGCAGATGCATGGGAACACCACCAGCTGCAAGTTCCCCTCCAAGCCACATACCATCCTGACTTGGAAGTATATCGCCGTTCCTTCACTGTTGTTGGGTCAAAATCCTGGAACTCCCTTCCGAACAGCACTGTGGGTGCACCTACACCCCAAAGACTGCAGCGGTTCAAGAAGGGAGCTCACCACCACCTTCTCAAGGGCAATTAGGGATGGGCAATAAATGATGGTCTTGCCAGCGAAGCCCACATCCCATGAATGTATAAAACAAAATGGTAAAATTTTAATGCAGGATCGGACGATTCTTCCCATTATACCTGTGCTGATCGGGATCAACATTGGAACTATTAATCTTATCCCAGTTCTCTGTTTCCAATATCACTGCTGATCTCTGATAATCTGTCATGCTCCAGTGATAAGATATCCGAATCTTGCAAAGTTTAATACTTAAATATGTACACTATCAACATTTTTGGACACTTTTTACCAATAAAAATGGTGCTCAAATGCCACCCAAACTGTCACATATTCCTACTTCTTTCTGATGAAGGAGCTTCTTCAGCAGCTGCTTCTCTCTATAGTACAATAAAGTAAATCAATAGGTCTTGTCATTATCTTGCCTCAATCTGGATTTAATAGGATTCCAACTGAATAACAGTCTTCTGAAGATCTAGGAATGTTGCCAGTTCCTAAGGGCACGAGTCCACAGTACAAACTGTCCCATAATTCAACACTAATTGGCAGTCTTACTCAGAGTGCCACAAAATGGATGATGTGAACAATGAAAAGGTCAACCAAGTGCAGTAAGTGGTGCTCCTCTGATATTGAGAATTAAAAGAAAAGGTAACTCTATAGATAAGTGGTATCAAAATACCATCCATGACTTTGAAAAAGAAATGTAGGAGACATTTTTCAGAACATCTATAATTACATGTCAATGTTTCTCTCCTGTTCTAAGAACAGAATGCAACAAGTTCCAGTGTAAGGTATCTCTCGTGTTCTCACTGAGTTCTAACCATTGAACAAATGTTGTATTCAAATTTGTGTATCAACCAACATTGAGAACAGACTGAGCTTGGCATTTATATTTTGAAATGGTGGGTATCATTATTTCTTCCATGGTGAGTCCCTAAACCTGCCAAGCCCTCAGATGAGATGTGGACTGTAGTGTTTTGAAAATTGCATTGTGCATTTTGTACACTTGAGGCTGCTGTACCACACACATGAGCCAGCAAAGGGAAAGTGAAAGTCAAAACAGAATAAAGACGAATCCATGGTATTTCAACAGTATGCTGTCTCTGTCTCATATTTGTTATTAAACTTGGCCGAACCTTACTTCATGCCCGAGAACATCACATGGACAGATGTTTCCCTCATGGTGTGGAATGTCAAGTTTATGATTTGAGTTTCTTCAAGTTGCAGTATTTGAGACACTTACTCTGAAAAACCTAAGGAGCAAGGCAACCCATGTTACTTTTATGCACCTCCAAGTGTCTGGGTCAACAACAATAAAAGAATCTGAAAAACAAGTCATGTATTTGCCAGATGGTCATCTGATAAAAAAATATGTACAAGAAGCCATGTAGAAAACCATACCACTATAATTCCTCCACATCCGTACTGAGCCAGTGTTTTCCATTTACCAGTTCATGCTGGTTGCACCAGGCTCTCATTTATGTTTTTTTACACACAAGTTGGCACAGTTGACACTAGTAGTTTAAGATATTCAGTTTGGCTTGAGGCAAACTTAAATAATATTGCAAACCTTCGAAAGACATTTCAAGAAAGGCAATTGCTGTCAAACTAAATTTAGTTGCGCAGGCCAATATTTGCTAAGTTCCCTCATGCCCCATACAGTTTTGGGTTTCAAGCATAACAGTGCAATCTGCCATAAAATGGCAACCAGAACTGACCTGTATACAGCAAACCAGGCATGGTTGGCTCAGCTCAGCAATCTAACCTGGCACTGTGCTCACCACTACTGCAAAACAGTAATCCGCAAGAGGACAGAGACAAATTACTGGGGTCAATCGGCATAAATATAGATGTTCTGAATCCTTACATTTCTTGCTTTTGAAAGGTAGAGATGGCACTTTCCTGTCCATCTACCTTTGCCTTTAACTTTCATTAGAAGAGTACCATGTATATGACCTTATTTGCACTTACTTGACATTCTTATTTTACTAGTATCCATTTCTGTGGCCATTGCACAATGCCAGCCTGCAACAGTATTATTTATTCTGGCAAAGAGAAGCCATCTGTTGCCCCATATGGTCCTGTAATTCCAAAGTTATTGATTGCCTTGTTTAAAACTTTCTTACCGAGTACAGTACTTCCAAAGACTGGTGCTAATATAGTATCAAAAAGAAGACAGGAACAGGAGATAACCATTCAAGACCTCAAGCCTATTCCACTGTTCAATTAGACCATGGTCAGAATTTTGCCAGACCCTTGGCGACAGGCTGAGGTGGGAAGGCTGGCAAAGTAGCATAGGAAGGCGTTAGGGGGGTGGGGCGTCCCCAGTGTTTGCCCACCGCCATGCCATTTTGCCAGCAGCAAGAATGCCGGCAGATGTGCCACCTGCTGTGAACCCAATTGAGCCACTTAAGTGGTCAATTAAGGGCCTCTTCCTGCCTCTGTGGGTATTTTGCCAGTGGTGTGGGCAGCCCACTGCTGCGTGAGGAGACCATCCAGTGAAATCTGACGGCCTTCCAGTGGGTTCCAGGAGTGATGGTGGGCTATCCTTTTGCGGCTCTCCATGGCCCATGGAGTGCCCCCCATGGCAGCAATGGTTTCTCCCCTGCAACAGTGACGCCTGCCCTCAGTGATCACACCATTCCCACCAATCGCTCGGGCCTGCCCCCCTGGCCCCCAGACCCCACTTACCTGCCTTCGAGGGCACACAGACATTGGTGCACCCTCATCCTGCAGGTGTACTCCCAGCATTGGCCATTGTCACAGTTGGCGCTGCTGAGCCACCGGCCCACTGATTGGACTGGCAGCTCTTGGGGGTGGGCTGCTGTCCTTAATAGGGATGGCAGCTCCAGCGGCGGCCACTTAATTGGCCACTTAAAAGGCCACCACCGGGAATATGCCTTCCTTCATCTCGCCAGCAGTCAAAATAGGCTCGCCTCTCACTTACGCCCCTGGCGGTGGGAGAGACGGTCATAAAATTCAGCCCCATGGCTTATCTGTCCCTGAACTCCATTTACCCTCCATTGATCCATGTTCATTGACACCCTTGCTGAGCTAAAATCAGTTTTGGAAATCTCAATTGACCCAGCATCCACAGCCTTTTGGGGGACAGTGTTTCAGATCTCTGCAATACTTTGCATGTAGAACAGTTGCCTGATTTCACTCCCAAATGATTTAGCTCTAATCTTGAAATCATATATGTCTTTTTAGCTAAGGCTCTTTTCACTGTCACCTTGAAAGGGAAGCGAATGTACCACAAAAAAAAATCCACTTGTCATCAAACACGACTGTATGTATTAATCAAATTAACAATAATGTGATAAGTAAATCAGCTTGTGGCTAATACTCTCTGAAGAAACAATTCCCTCTGAGAACCTGTTAAATTTATCACAGCCTAAATGTTCTTGCAGCAGGTAGTGCATGACTGACAAATACTTCCACAGGCCTTAGCAGATATCCCAAAATGCATGGTAGCAAAGGCAGCTTAATATTCACACTGTTGGAAAGGACATTTTAAAGGCAGTCAAGCAGCTGCAGCACAGTTCATACGGTCTCCTTTACATTATGCTGCTGGCTGATGTGATGTGGGGTCTAACACCCAGTTCACATTCTCAGTTCTGTTGCTGCTGGGGATCACTGAGCAGAAACTGGGCATTTCCTCATGGGGAAAGAGGAAGGAATCAAGGGGCGAGCCATCGCATGCCGGTCGCACTCCACTCCTTAGCCTATTGCAGGTCAGCACTGACAGCAATGTGCAGATCAGTTGCCTGCCAGTTCTGTTGCTCAGCAACGATTGATGGCATGGGGAAATGTTGACCTGTGTGGGAGAATTGGTAAGAAATTAAATCCTTTTATTAAAGAGGTAGAAGCTAAGACACCAAGAATTGTAACTCTTAAACCTGAAAGTCATGTTTACATATAAACCCGCAACGAGAATCATCAAAGGGGAGGACAGGAATGTAAATTCACCACTTGAATTTAAACTTCATTGAAAGATGATGAATATTAAATGCTCCTTTTTTTAAAGAAAAAATATTTTCACCGATCCACATTTCTGTGCTCAAAATCAAATGGATAGCTGTAGGAGTAGGTCATTCATTATCATATTTGTATTTCCTTCTCATTTTCACCTGTGGGATAGAACAGTGTCTTCAATATATATTGAATTGACAGGATGTGGGAGATAATTTGCGAGACTCACCAGGAAAATGCAGCATGGGAGACTGAATAGTTTAATTATTTGCCCACATCGTACCATATTCAAGTTGCCAGTTCTATTTATATCCTAAGTTTCAGCTCCATGACAACACAAATTCCACAAAATTTAAATCCAATGGACCAACTAGCATGTTTACTTCTGAATCCTGTGCACAGAATGCACAAGTATTAGGCACTGCACAGGCTAGATACTAACTTTTAACTTGGATATTTTTTGCGTTCATCATCGAATCATAGAGTTGAAGGTTAGAAAAAAGATATGTAAATGGTATAGCATTTGCAAATAATGAAAGGTTAGCTCGGCATTGGGAGAGAAATTCTGTCTTCAGATGGGGTTTGAGCATAATTCTTTCATAGAAATATTTATCATATTGCAAAGCCAGTCATTCATTATTCTCCGTCCACTGCTTGCTGCTTTTGAACTGGAGCCAAGCCTTCCACCTGCCACTTTACATTTACAATTTACTGGATATCAGCTTCCCACAAGCGATAGTCATGGAATTCAACAGTGTCCAGCATTCAAAAGGGCAAGGAATATAAAGCAGCACTGAAACACCATGTTTTCAGATATAACTGATTTTTTGAAAAATTAATTTTAACGTAAATTGACGAGGTAGAATTGGCATGGCAGACCTACAAGTATTCAATATATATTTGCATTTTATAGCACCTTTAACACAAGGAAACATCACAAAACATTCACCGAGCTGAGAATAGAACTGAAAGGCTCTGCTTCTGAAAGTGAGTTGTAGTGCAAGCCAGAGCTGGAAAGGAGGTGGATGCTTGCTGATATATAACGCTGGACAAGCTTAAAGGGATAGGAAGGGACGAGGCCATGGAGGGAGTCACAGACAAGGACAACAATCTAGAATTCAGTGAACTGGGAATGGAGAGCAAATGAAGGCTAGCAAAGCCAGGGATGATAGGGTGTGAGACTTAGGCTGGAATTTTATTGGGTCTGGGGCGATGGGCTGCGAGGCAGGTGGGTCAGTAAAATGCTTGGGAGCCTTGTTGGAATGGTTCCCCGACACAGTCTTGCCACTGGGGAAGCTTCTCAGTGGTGGGAACAGCAGTGGCTCAGCTGCCCACTGACCGGAGGTGAGCAGCCAATTTGAATAATTAAAGGCCCAATTAAGGGTCATTTTCCCAGGCCGCTGGCATTTTGCTGGCGATGGAGTGGCCCACCATGTCAAGTGGGGAGGCCACCCGCCTGCACCGAGGCATCCCAGGAGAGGCCATCAGAGCCGGAGGCTCCATGGCCCAACGAGGATGGGAAAGGCCATTTCTGCGGCCCCAATGCTGCTGCTGAAGGGTTCTCCGCCCAACCACCCGGGAGATGCCAACTTGGCCCCAGCAAAAAAAAACTTCCTGCCACCCATGCCAGGGCATCTCAAAATGGAGGCCACCTTCCTCTGATTGGGCTGGCAGCATAGAAGGCCCGCCTGCCTTCCTTAATTGGCTACCTCTCCCTCCCGCTGGACGATTGCCATCTCCTGCCTCCCCTCTGAGCCTGTTGACCACCCAAAAAACACCCCAAAGTCAGGACTTCCCGCATTTTGTGAAGATTCTTACTGTGCGATAGGAGCTTTGAATGAATTGCAGTTTATGAGAGGCAGCTGCTTATGAAGCCTAGTCTCCTTCCTCAAATAAGAAGGTGGCAGCTGAAGGTAATGGACTTTTCTTCATTAAATGTAATTTTGCTTCCGTGACTTAAACATTTGCATGCATCATCAAGATACTTGAAGTATGAAATCACTCTCTCCATACATATGTCTATAAATGATATTGGAGAGAGAAATGGACATTCTGCCTTCAGGACCAACGAAAGAGTCATTGTGAAGAGTAAAGAGATCCCAAAAGAGATGGGTGAAAGAAACATATTTTTGTGCTTTGACAAAAAAAATTACAGCATAAAATTGGAATAAATAATTGTGGACCTGTTCTATCTCTGTTTTTTTATTTGTTACGTCAATAATCCAAGCAGTCATCAGTGAAACATCAGAGGCTGGTCCAACAGGATAGGAGTAATCAAGCCATAAGGAGACCAGACGTATGATCAAGGGTTTCAATGCTAGGAGTGGCACAATAAAATTGGAGGCAGATGACGGAAATTGATGGTAATAGATAACCTGCCAAGTCACAGAAAAAAGTTTTTTTTCTAAAAAAAAGCATATTAAAGGGATTGTTCTGGTTTGATTGAAATTTAGAAAAACAGCCATAAGCTGATATGAGGAAACAGAAAGGGAGACGGAACAAAAGTCAATTAAGCAACACACAATGCAACAAATGTATAACAGTGTCAGACTATGCTTGTTGATGGCTCCTTGTATTATTATATCAGAATTGATAAACAGCTGCCACTGTACAGCAAAGCTTACCCAACAACAGAAATCAACCAGTAATTGACTTCAGGATGCACCTACTTACAGCGATTAGACCATGTGGCAACAACAAATCATAGCCTGTTGCACACAGGTCTGCTGAATAACAGAATAATACATAGCCTTTGACACAGTACAGTCCTCCTGCCCTCAGAACAGTGCGTTGGGTAACTTACTGTGAGCAATGCCACAAGAGATCTGTCAGTCGTAGAAACAAAATATGGCAGATACATTTAAACATAACACTATTGAAATGCATTTAATAAAGTTAGTTATACAAATTCTATGAAGAATTCTTACAGGGAAAGAACATTGAATATCCAAAACTTATTAAGAGTAGCTGAACACAGATGTAAATGAATATATTCCTGAAGTGTATTGCCTTTGAGAACAAGCTAAATAGAGATGCAGCAAAGTAATAAAAGTAATGTCTAAGTGTGAAGAGGTAATGCTCCACACAGATTATGTGTTAAAAGCTCTTGAATGCTTTGCAGGAAAGTTCATGGAAGTGTGTGCAATAATATTGCACCTAGAGGTTCAAATGTTTGACAAGAAAAATGATTTGTAAAGTTCTTAGGGAAAAACGAATCTGTTACATGCTCACTGGACACCAGTCTGTTGTGGACTCTGTCTTTAATAAAACTGACTGTGATGGTTGCCCCCAGTCCGAGTGCCTGATGGTACAGGTCACATGACTACGGTAAGCCAGGAGGCACATTAGTACAGTATTGCATTTCTATTCCAAACATCCCCTGTACATACAAAAAAAACAAAAAAATTTGCATGCATCATCATTTACACTGAGTTGCCCAAGTTACCCACTATGCACACAACTGTTCTCATGCATTAGTAGTTCGTCATTCTTGTCAGTCTCTGCACGTGCATTGCACACATAGTCATTTAATCATGCTGGTCTCTTAATGGCGCGCATGCGCGTTGTCGTTGGTTGTTCATCTGGTTGATTTACCTTCTCCGTCGAGTGTCGTTCCCTTGTCACCTGTTGCCGTGGTAGCTATTGTTGCTCCATTTCCATTGTTGGGGTGCTGTGGACCTCAGGGTCTGAAGATTGTTCTGTGGTCAGTGCAGTTGGTGAGTTTTCATCTTCCTGATTGGCTGCCTGTTGTGACTGAACAGCTTCTCCAGTTGTGCGAATGTGCTTGCGGTTGCGATGGTACATCTGGTTGTTCACTTTCACCGCATACGATCGAGGTGACAACTGCAGGTCTTACGTTGCCGTTTGAGCCGACTCTTGTTGAGAGCACTGAAAGTTTGTACCTTGATTCGCTCTCCAATGCTCAATTCTGTCAATGGTTTGGCAGTTTTGTCAAAGTGAAATTTGACTTTCTGCCATTTCACCTCGTCACTCCCCCTGTTACTACTTCTGCCTTCAGTAGCTTTTTTGCTATAGGAAGAACAGATTGGCTACGGCGTGACATTAGCCTTTGTACCGGACTACTTTCCATGCCTTCAGCAGGTGTGTTTCTCCACTCGAGCATTATGTTGTATTTATCTGTGCCAGAATTTGCTCGATTTCTTTATGATTCCTTTGATAATTTTCACTGCTGCCTCAGCCTTTCGATTTGACTAGGGATAATGCAGAGATGAAGTATGGTGTTGAATTTCCCAATCCTTTATGAAGTAGCTGAATTCTGCTCGTGAGCTGAGGGCCATTGTCGCTAATCACAATGTCTAGAATGCCGTCGCGATCTAAGTGTGCTTTCAGGCATTCTACAATCTTACCGGTAGTCATTGAGGTCAGCTGGTCTACCTCCCAGTAGTCAGAATAGTAATCCACTGTGACAAGATAATCAGTTCCTGTGAGAGTGAAGAGGTCTACTCCCAGCTTCATCCAAAGTCTGTCTGGGATGTCATGTGTCATCAGCGGCTCTTTAGCTTGCTTAGTTTGGTACTTGTCACACACACTGCACTGGCTGACATGGTCCTTGATTTCATCGCTCATGCTTGGCTAGTAGAGCACTTTTCTTGCCTTCTTCAGACTCTACTCAATTCCTTGGGGGTTTGCATGGATGTGCTTTAGCATCTCTCCTCTCAACTCCTTAGAGATAATGACTTTATTTCCTTTGTACAAGATGCCATCTTGGGCTGTCAATTCATCTCTGTAAGCCCAAACGCACTTCTGACCACAGGAGTGTCCTTGATGCTGTCAGGCTATGCTTTCATCACTACTTCTTGCAACACTTGTAGAGTTGGATTTTGTTGGGTAGTTCACTGGATTTGAGCAAGGAGATTGTCTGTCATGTTCAATTTCTCTGCTGGGTTGATGACTTCCAGAGCATGTCGAGCTGCAGCTTCACATTTAATCTGGAAGATTTCACACTCTGTCGTAGCATCCTCTACATTCTTCATAGGGACTGCTGCTCTTGACAGCATGTCAGCAATGCACATCCGTTTCCATTGCTTGCATGTCACGTCCTACCTAGACTCAACTATCACCAGTAAACTGTCTCTCGATGCAGAAATCAACAAGCGCATGGGAAAGGCGTCCGCTGCTATGTCCAGACTGGCCAAGAGAGTGTGGGAAAATGGCGCACTGACACGGAACACAAAAGTCCGAGTGTATCAGGCCTCTGTCCTCAGTACCTTGCTCTATGGCAGCGAGGCCTGGACAATGTAGGTTAGTCAAGAGTGATGTCTCAACTCATTCCATCTTCACTGCCTCCGGAGAATCCTTGGCATCAGGTGGCAGGACCATATCTCTAACGCAGAAGCCCTCGAGGTGGCCAACATCCCCAGCATATACACCCTACTGAGCCAGCGGCGCTTGAGATGGCTTGGCCATGTGAGTCACATGGAAGATGGCAGGATCCCCAAGGACACATTGTACAGTGAGCTCGTCACTGGTATCAGACCCACCGGCCGTCCATTTCTCCGATTTAAAGACATCTGCAAACGTGACATGAAGTCCTGTGACATTGACCACAAGTCGTGGGAGTCAGATGCCAGTGATCGCCAGAGCTGGCGGACAGCAATAAAGGCGGGGCTAAAGAGTGGCGAGTCGAAGAGACTTAGCAGTTGGCAGGAAGAAAGACAGAAGTGTAAGGAGAGAGCCAACTGTGTAACAGCCCCGACAACCAATTTTATCTGTAGTACCTGTGGAAGAGTCGGTCACTCTAGAATTTGCCTTTATAACCACTCCAGGCGCCACTCCACAAACCACTGACCACATCTAGGCACTTATCTATTGTCTCTCGAGACAAGGAGGCCAAAGAAGATGTCACGTCTAGATGATATCTCTGTAACCGGAGTAACATCCTTTGCAGTCGCTCTGGAGCAGATAGTAGCAGCTTCAGGAAAATACTTTGAAGTGGTTGTGGTCTTACTCGACTGTTACTTTGTCTCTGCCAAGTAGGTATTGATGAAAATGTTCACAAGCAAAGAGAATGGCCAGGCATTCTTTCTTGATCTGAGCGTAGCGTCGTTGCGTTTGCATTAATGTCCTAGATGCAAATGCAGCTGGTTGTTCTTGCTGCATTAGGGTTGCTCCAAGTCCTGTCTCGCTGGCGTCACACTGCAGGGTAACTTCATCTTTTACGTCATAGTATTTCAGCACTGGCGTTGCAGTCACTAGTTGCTTGATTTTAGTGAACGCTGTTTCTTATTTTGTACCCCAATACCACTGCAGGTTCTTGGCAGTGAGTTGGTGTAAACACTTCGATGACAAATTGGGCAAGAATTTTACTAAATAGTGGATGCATCCAACAAATCGTTGCACTGCTTTTACATCTGTTGGACGCCACATCATTGCTACTGCTCTTATCTTTTCGGGATCTGGGCGAAGATCATTTGCTTTCAGTACATGACTCATATACTTGACTTTGGGCATCTTTAATTGCAATTTTTTCTTGTTCAGCTTTAAGTTCATCTGCTGAGCTCTGTCCAGCAGTCGCACTAGATTTTGATCGTGGTCAGCAATGGCTTCTTCCATGGAGTCTCTGCATCCATAAACTAGCAGATCATCCACTATAGCTTCCACTCTGGGAAGATCATGAACTATCGCATGCTGTCTGCATTGATACTCCTCTGGAGCCCTGGAAATTCCAAACAGCATGTGTAACCATCTGTACCTCTCGAACGGCGTCCAAAATGTACTTAGAAAGCTGCTGCTTTCATCTGGCTTCACTTTTCAGTAACCATCCTTCGCATCTAGTGTAGCGAAGATTTTTGCCTTTGCAAGTTGTGACAAAATCCCTTCGATGGTTGGCATGGGGTAATGTGATCTCTTCAGAGCTTTATTTACATCCTTTGGGTCGATGACTACTCTCAGCTTTCCAGGTTGTTTCACTGCTACCATGCTGCTAATCCATTCTGTAGGGGTTGTCACTTTCTTGATTACTTGCTTCTTTTCCAATTCTTCTATCTTGTCTTTCAGCCTGGCCTTGAGGGCAGCTGGAATTTTCCACGACAGTTGCTGAATTGGTCTTACCCTCTCATCTACTTCAAGCTTTAGACTTGCTTCAGCTGAGATGAGTGGGTTTTGCTTGCCGTCTATGATCTGGAACTCCAGATCTTTGTTCTTGCCATTGCATTGGGTTCTCAGAGTAACTTGTCCTCTTGGCACTAGTATGGTGCCATCATATAGCCTCAATCTTACTTTTGAAGGCTTCATTTTTGGATCACCATGTTGAGACACTGTGCACAGGTCTGTGAAGGTCATGATGTTGCATGATGCACTGGTGTCTATCTGGTACTTTATGTTGACTTGATATTCTCCTTCTGCAGTCATCATTCCAACAGTCACAAACCATTTATCACCTATCGACCTGACTGAACCAACCTGTTGTATGGTGTATAGTGATTTGTCTGAATCTTCAGATGACATTTCTCCAGTGGCCATCTGTACTTGCTCGTTGTGCTTTCTTCTGGCCAAACACGTGTGCAGAATGATTCAGCTTCTTGCAGTGAGAACACTGCTCTCCCCATGCTGGTCATGCTTTCTTTTCCTGTGCATGATGTCCTCCACAGTATTTGCATCCTGCCCTTTGTCTATAATCTTTCTGCCCTTTTGGCCTGAAATGTCTAGCAGCATAATGCAAGGCCTGGTCTGTTCTACATGATGATGGTCTAGCTGCCGATTTACAACCTCAGCACTTCTGCACATGTCAATTGCTTTTCTGAGAGTAAGTTGGTCTTCTCTCAGTAGACGTGCTCGCATTGCGGGATATCTTATGCCTAATACAATTCTATGTTTAATTAGATTATCTTTTAGTTGTGCAAATTCACAGGATTCTGCAAGCTGTGTTAGTGCAGTCACATATTGATCAATGGACTCTTTTTCACCTTGGGCCCTAATATTGAAAACATATGGTATGTTCGCTTGGGGTTCAAAGCGTGCCTTCACGACGTTCAAAATTTCTGCTTTCCGTTTTTTTTGATCTTCAGAGAGATTTAGGGTGGAATACACTTTGTAACAGTCTCTTTCCAACAATGATAAAAGTGTAGATACTTGCAGCTGCTCTGGCTTGCTAATTAAATCTGTCGGCAATTGTGTAATTTTACCATTACACAATGGGTGGAAAAACTGCCAGTTTTGCTTCATATCACCTTTCATTTCTACTGGCACAGGCAGAGGCAATTTTTCAGCCATTATCTTACCCTGTGCCTTCAGATGTTTCTTTGTTTCTTTTCTGTGGCTTCCTGTGCCTTTTAGCAGTTGTGACCATTCTTGTGACCTTTGTTTCGCAGCTGTGCTTCTTCACCACTCAGTCTCAGCTCCACTTATGACACCATGTTACGAGCTCACAGGACACCAGTCTGGTGTGGACTCTGTCTTTAATGAAACTGACTGTGATGGCTGCCCCCAGTCAGAGTGCCTCATGGTAGAGGTTACATGACTACGGCAAGCCAGGAGGCACATTAGTACAGTATTACATTTCTATCCCAAACAGAATCAGCCAATGTTCTGAGAAGTGAGGTCCAATATCGATAGGATTACATAGTTCACATATTAGTTTCTAGAGACCACAGCTTGTAAAAAAATTGCAGAAAATTTAAAAAGCAGCCCAATGGCATGCCACATTCATCGAATGTACAGCACAGAAACAGGCCATTCAGCCCAAGTGGTCCATGCTGGTGTGTTTAGGCTTCACATGAGCTTCCTCCCACCGTCAACTTCATTTAACCCTATCAGCAGTTCCTTCTATTCCTTTCTCCCTCGTGTGCTTATCTAGCTTCCCCTTAAATACATCTATGCTATTCCCCTCAACTATTCCTTGTGATAGCGAGTTCCACATTCTAGCCACTCTCTGGGTAAAGACGCTTCTCAATTTCAGGTTGGATTACTTTATGACTATTTTATATTTATGGCCCCTAGTTCTGGTCTTCCCCACAAGTGAAAACACCTTTCCGACTTCTGTCCGATCAAAGCATTTCATAATCTTAAAGATTCCTATCTATGTACTTGGCATGTCACATACATTTTGAGACAATAGAGACTTAGAGCAAATTTTAAAAGAAACAGAGGTGAGTTATACTGCTGTGCACACCTCTCTGGCTAATCAAAATGGAGGTCTGCACTTGCATGTGAGCACACACTTGCAGAACTCTGCTCCCTTGTCGTCAAATGCCAGCTTATTTTAAATGTTGCAAAGAGCCAATGCACAGTGTACTTTTTGTTACTATTAAAAATGTAGTTTGTAAAGTTTACTTTTTGCCCCAATTGCAATTATTTTACAGCAGGTGTGAATGACAGCTCAGTTGCTAAAAGCCAATCTGGCTGACTTCCTTCCCAAGTTATCTAATATGGTTTTCATCGGTGCGAAGCTGAAATTAAGAACATCTACAAAATAGGAAGCCATGGCACATTTGGGTAGAGTTTCTGCTTTGGGTGCAATTGGCGATTCGGGTGCAAGTTGAGCCTAAAATTGTGCTTCCTTTGAGAATTCCCTCGAGTTTCTGTTCAGACATATTTGCATATTGTCAAACATAAAATCTACCGTGAAGCAGAATAAGTGGGAAGTGTTTGGGGAGTAAGTAAAATACAATAACGCAAGGGTGAAAAGAAAATCAGAGAACAAGTCAGCTGGAGCTATCTTACTTATGCAGTTCTTAGAGACTTGCTCAGGAGAATGGGAAGAAGTTAATGTAATGGCCACACCCAGCTGGGGATGGAAAGAAAAGCGGGAAAAAAAAAATTCTTTGCACAAGGTGCAACTTGCAGATACCTTTGGCTTCACTGCAAATTACATGTACTTAATTGAAATAGTGTTGCTCCCTCTTTGTCTGCAGTGTAAATGAAAAACAATTTGACACTGATGAAGCTTATTCCCTTAAGATAATGCAGTGCTAGACTCCACAACTGTGACCTACCTCAGCAAACATTACACTCTGTTATATGTAGAAGTCAGATTTCATCATCTCCAGACTGAGAAAAGTGAAGTGGAGACGCTCAGAGTCCAACAGAAATAAGAACTTACCTCTTAACCAATAATTCCATGCCTCTTCATTATTCTTAAATGCTTAGATTGAAAAAACACTTGGAAATCATTTTAGCAACTTCTAACTTTTGTACTTAAAATAAAGGAATCAAATGTAATAAAATCTGTGTGGAGAATAAGTGATAGGGTTTGATAGATATATACAAATCCAATGCACTGAGGGCCACCAACAAATTTCTAACTGAAGTAGAAATGTAAATTTGTGCTTTTTTAGAGATCTAGCAGCCCTGAAATACAAGAATCCCAAAAGGTTAAGGTCAGATTTTGCCCCTGTGGGCCAGTAGGTATGTTTCCTTTAACTGGGAGGAAATGGAGACCAGCCACAAAAGTTACAGCCAAGGAACGTAGTAACATGCTCACCTCTATAGCAGCAGGGATCAAAATAGAGTGCCCCTGCCTGTGCCTGCTCTCTATCACCCCTCCTAACCTACCCAAATCAATCAGTATAGCAACTCTAAAGGAAAACAAAGAAAATTACTGCTGATTGCAATGGGTGCCTGTTCCCCTCTCACTGAGCTGCCAGTGATTTGGTGCTGCACACCAGATATCACAGCTAATGAAATGATAGACCTATGTTGCCATGACGCTAGCCACATATAACCCTCATCTCCAAGCTATCTAGCATAAGGAGAATAGCAAGAATGTGAAAGCGTGGATTAAGTGAAATGCTTTAATTGTTGACCTTTCCCATATCCATCATGCAATGTCAGGACAGACCTTCAAAAAGAATAATAGCTGAAATTGCTTCTATCTTTACAAAGCGCAACAATATCTTGTAATTATACAGCACTCCTCACAATCAAGATTAAAAAGGGAGAAGATGCCACCAAGCAAGAAACAAGAAGAGATTTCAGGCATGGGCCTGAGGAAATAAGTTTCATGGAAGGTTTTAAATAGAGAGAGAGACACAGCAATGCAAGTTAGCAATGGAACAATTCATGGTTCTAATGTTACAAATTTCATGTCTGCTTTATTCTCTCCAATAAGTGTTCCTCATGATCAGGAGTTTACCTCCGAGACCCAATAGTTAGATGTACTTTCATGTAGCCCAGGAGAGACGTTGATAACAATTTGACACCCTTGCTTCACAAATTATATATTGTGATTCTCACTGAAACATTCATATGTGTAGGTTGACTGATTAACACTTTAGTAAGGGGAAGCTCAAAATGAATCATTAATCTGCTTTACTTTGCAGTCCGTAAGTGAATATATAGAGTAACAATCATTCTAATAAATCTCACCAATACAATTTTACTTGAGACCCATCTTATATGTAAAAAAATGCCACATTGCTCTAATTATCTGTGTTTTAGTCAGTCCTATCATATATGACATCAAATCTTGTTCTGGATCTGGTTTACTCTCCTCTTAAGGTTGATTGCCACTCTGGGCATTACAACTTTTCCAATTGATCCATGACTCTTGATTCTTTTTGTGCCTTCCCAGTGGATAAAATAGAAGGTTCAGCCTCCAGCCATTTCTCTGTCTGGGTGCTGGACAGTGGAGCTGCCAATTAAGCTGACCATCATTCCCCTGGAGGTAGGGTCCTTGAATCTTAGCTTCTGCAGAGCTCCAAAGGATAAGATACTCCAATTTTTAATGTGAGATGTGTGGGATGTCAGAGGCCATGGGGAGCAATGTTTCCACCGACTTCCCATCAGTGTTCCCAGCATATGGTTGTCCTTCAAATCTACTCCCTGAAAAGCAAACTTTTAACCTGAAAGACATTTTAATTTAAATTCTGAGACCTTCCTCCTGTGTGAAACCTAACACTTAGAATGCATTTGTCTGGAAAATTTTTCACAGCCATTACTTCAGTTTCTTTTCTACCAGCTCTTCCACTTTTGCACAGGATTCCACAGTCAGCCATGCCTGTAGTTTTAGTCCATCACTTTCACAAAATGTGCATACAGAACCAAACTATTGATTCCATATAGGAATTCTGTGATTCTTTCAATGCTATTATTGTATAATTTACATGCTACTGTGTGCACATCTGTGCAGACGTACACATCCTACCAGCTCTGGGATGTCAGGAGAAATACTGAAATTATATGCCTTGAGAAAATGTTGCTAAATATTAGACTGATGCCTATTATTATGACCAGGTGAGAAAGGGGTCTAGGGGTTCCCTCTCAGCCTTTGCCTGTTTAACCGTAACAGGGTTTAATTTTAGAAACACTGTTTTTAGCTCCCCCTCAGTGAATCCTTATTCACTGTTTTCCAATTGTAAGGCAAATAAATCAAACAGGCAGGTTTTCTTAGATTTAAACAAGAAAGGTGGAAGTTTATTAATCTTAAACTCTAACTCGGTTAATGACGACGGAATATGTGACATGACCACACAAGCATGCATACGTGATAAACACACACGCAGATAGAGACAGAAAAAGTAGAAAGAATAAAGGGGAAAAGTTTGAGGCAATATCTGGGAATTATTTACAGTCTTTTGAGTGCGATGTAGAGTCTTTGGTTGCCAGTAAGTCTTGTCATTTTGTTGGGGCCCAGTGCATGCTTGTTTCGATGTAGGAGTCTTTTCTCTCTTGAGGTTTAAGTGCCTTCAGTGGATCCAGAGATTAGTGATAGAGAGAGAGAGAGAGAGAGGCTCTCTTCTTCCAAGTTCAGTTACAGTCTGCAGTCTGATCCAAGCTGTCCTGTGAGCAGTTCAAAACCAGCCCTGGGCCAGCAGGTTAGTCATGTGACTGGCTTTTTAAAACAAACTCCGATTTGTGGGTTCCAAAGCTCTCAGTGGGGCGGGGGGGAGGGGGGGGATGTAGTGCTGTCTCTTACACCAACAAGATGTGGATCACCATTGCCCAGATGCCCAGACCAATCTCTGTTAATTGAATCAGTGAGCAGCCCCCATTGTCTTTTCAAGCACTGTCTCTTAGTGTGCAAAAGCTTTCCAGCCACTGCTGATCTCTTTGAACAAGTCATCTCTCCACTCCAGCAACAGTTTAAAATTAATGCTCATGTGATGAAATTAATATGCCTCATTCTTGGCAGGTGGGGGTCTTCAGGACACTATCATGAATCAAGATAGGCACTTGTTAGCCATTTTGGGTAGTGACTATTTTGTTTAAGCAATTGACTTAGCTGGATGATTGGGAAGCAACTCTGAATCAGTCTGAAACATCGACAGCACATAAATGTCATACTTAGTAGGAAAAGCAATGTAACACAAAAGCCATGTTAGTACTCCAAGAATAAACTGCTCCAATGACCTCTTCGAGGTGTTGTTATCTGCAGTGACCAAGTCATTGAAAAAGTTGTTAATGGACATGCAAAGGGCTCTATTTTTCTCATATCCTAGAATATCCATGAATATACTATCAGGCTGTAAAGTATTCAGCTGGGTTTACCTCATCTGTCTAAATACTACATGTGCGATATTAATTAAAGATCCAGTATGATTTTGTAAACAAATGCATGAGTACAGTAAATAAACAACAGCAGCAGTAAGAAAAATACTGAGAATTTGAGCAACGTCAAAGAATGTTCCGATTTGCGGCAAAAATGTTGAACAATATTTGATCTATTTTACTTCTTCATCTCCTGCCAGTATTGTGGTTTAATTGTACCTGTGCTGGTTCCCTTCCAGGGCATTACCCAAGTGACTATTCTTCATAATTGAGCTTTTAACCTTATATTCCCTTGATTGGAGTTCATCTCGAATGGATGAGTCTTGCATCTGCCCAACAATGTCCCCACCAACCCCAACCACTTTTTCTGCACCAGTGCTATTTACAGATGGAAGATGGGCTTTGTGACCTCTGTCAGGGTGTCAAACCACTCTGAGGGCAGGAACTTGCAGCTCAGTTATAGATTAACTGCATAGAGCATTGTAAGCAAGAAACTACGGCAAAACACTTGAATATTCAGACATGGTAACATAGTGGTTATGTAACTGAACTAGTAATCCAGAGGCCCAGATTATAATCTGGAGATGTGACTTCAAATCCTACCATGGCACTTTATGAATTTGAGATCAGTTAAATAAACAAATTTGGAAGAAAAGCCAGTATCAGTAATGGTAAGGATGAAGCTAGCGATGGTTGCAAAAGTCCATCTGGTTTACTAACGTCCTTCAGGGAAGGAAATCTGCAGTCCTTACCCGGTCTGGCTGAAATGCAACTCCGTACTCACAGCAATGTAGCTGAACTGCCTTCTGAAATGGACGAGCAAGCCACTCAGTTGTACTAAATCACTAAAAAATTACAAGAATAAAACCAGATTGACCTAGACATCAGATTTGGACATGACAAAGACAGAATCAAATCTAGGCCAGTCAAACCTGCAATGTCCTCCTCACTGATTTGTAAAAAAGTTGAGGAGCTATCCCACAGACTAGTCAAGCAACAGCCTTATATAGTCATACTCACATAATCATACCTATCAAGCAACGTCCCAGGCTCTTCCATCACCATCCCTGGGTATGTCCTGTCCCACGAGCAAGACAGACTCACTAGAAGTAGTGGCACAGTATTATATGGTCAGTAGGGCGTGGGCCTGGAATTCTCAACATTGACTTCAGACCCCATGAAGTCTCATGGCATCAGGTCAAACATGGGTGAGGAAACCTCCTGCTGATTACCACCCTCCCTCAGCTGATGAATCATTACTCTTCCATGTTAAACACCACTTGGAAGAAGTTCTGAGGATAGCAAGGGCACAGACGTACACGAGGTGGGGTACAATGTCCATCATTAAAAGTGGCTTTGTAGCACCACTACTGACCAAGCTGGCCAAGTCCTGAAGGACATAGGTTCTAGACTTGGCCTGCGGCATGTAATGAAAGAAGCAACACAAGGAAAAACCCACTTGACCTCGCCCTCATGAATCTACCTGTCGCAGATGCAAATGTCCATGATAATACTGGTAGGAGTGACCACCGCATTGCAGAAATCCTCCATCGTGTTGCATGGCACTACTGTCGTGCTAAATGGGATAGATTCACAACAGATCTGGCAGCTCAAAACTTGCCATCCTTGAACCGCTGTGGGTCATAATCAGCAGCAGGATATTTTTACACCCCAATCTGTAAACTCATGGCCTGGTGTACACCTCACACTACCATTAATATCAAGCCAGGCGACCAAACCTGGTCCAGTGAGGAATGTAGAAGAGCATGCAAGGAGCAGTACTAGGCTTACCAAAAAATGATGTGCCAACCTAATAAAACTACAACACAAGATTACATGCATACTGAACAGAAGAAGCAGCATGCTATAGACAGAGCTACGTGATCCCACAACCAACTGATCAGATCAAAAATTTGCATTCCTGCCACATCCAGTCATGAATGGTGGTGCACAATTAAACAACGGACAGGATGAGGAGGCACCATGAACATTCACTCCTCAATGACAGCAGAGCCAAGCACTAAAGGCCTGCTACCCGACCCGAACCCAATGGGGCCCAACGTCGACCGGTTCAGGTTGGGTTGGGTCTCTCTTCCAGGTCCAGCTTTCGGGCTCGGGCCGGGTTGGGCTGGGTCCGGGTCGAACACACAAAGTAAGCACTGCATTTTGCTCTGCTGGTAAGGGTTAAAAGTTGAAAAGCCCACCTGAGCTGGGAGTCTGGGACGTCAAGGTGGGAAACTCTGAGTCTGTGCAGTGAGCATCTCTATGATGTCATCACGGTCATGCTGCAGCTTCCTGCAGATTCGGAGTCACAAGGTAGGTAAAGTGAACATTCCGGTGGTCGGGTCAGGCTCTGGGCGGACTCGGGTCGGGTCAGGGGTGGGAAAAATGGAGGGCTTGGGTCCAGTGTGGTTCTGTCGGGTTCGGGTCGGGTTTCTTTTCCCTGACCTGAGCAGACACGATTGCAAAAGACAAGGCTGAAGAATTTGCAGCAATCTTCGGCCAGAAATGCCAAGCAGATAATCCATCTCGGCCTGCTCCTGGCACCATCACAGATGCCAGTCTTCAACCAATTCAAATCACTCCATATGATATTAAGAAATGGCTGAGCCAACTGGACACAGCAAAGGCTGTGGGCCCCAAAAACATCCAAACTGCAGTACGAAGGACCCATGCTCCAGAACGAGCCACACCTCTAGCCAAGCTATTCCAGTACAGTACAACACTGGCATCTACCTGACAGAGCAGAAAGTTGCCCAAGGATGATCTTGTCCACAAAGAGCAGGTGTAATCCATTTACTGCCAATTATCGGCCCATCAGCCTACTCTCAATCATCAACAAAATGACTGAATATGTTGTTGACAATGTGACCAGCACTTACTTGCCAATATTGCTCACCAATGCTTAGTTTGGGTTCCACCAGGACCACTCATCTCCAATCTCATTACAGCCTTGGTCCAACAAAACAGCTGAATTTCAGAGATGAGATGTAAGTGGCTGCCTTTGACATCACGGCAACATTTGACTGATGTCAACGGAAATCAATAAGAAAACTCTCCACTCATTGGAGTCATACCTAGCACAAAGGAAGATGGTTGTGGTTGTTTGAGGACAATCATTCCAGCCCCAGGACATCACTGCAGGAGTTCCTCAGGGCAGTGTCCTAGGCCTGACCACCTTCAACTGCTTCATCAATGACCTGCCCTCCAACATAAGGTCAGAAGTGGGGATGTTCGCTGACGATTGCACAGTGTTCAGTTCCATTTGCAATTTCTGAGATAACAAAGCTGTCCATACCTGCATGTATCAAGACCAGGATGATATTCAGGCTTGGGCTGATGAATGACAAGTAACATTTACACTACAAAAGTGCCAGGCCACAACCAACAAAAGAGAATCTATCCACTTTCCCTTGTCATTTAATGGCATTACCATTGCCAAATCCACTACCATCCATATCCTGGGGAATCACCATTGATCAGGAACTTAACTGAACGAGCCACATAAATACTGTGGTTAAAAGAGCAGGTCAGAGGCTAGGTATTCTACGGTGATCGATTTCCCTCCTAACTCCCAAAGCCTTTCCACTACCTACAAACCACAAACTGGGACTGTGATGGAATACTCACCACTTGCCTGGATGAGTGCAGCTCCAACAACACTCAAGAAGATCAACACCACCCAGGACAAAGCAGTCCACTTGATCAGCACCACATCTACAACTTAAACATTTACACCCTCCACGACTGGTGCAGCATTACTGCAATGTGTGCCAGTTATGAAATGCATTGCAGCTATTTACCAAGGCTTCTTCAAGAGCACTGCACAAACCTGAGACCTCTGCCACCTAAAATGACAAGGGCAGCAGCAGCATAGGAACACCACCACTTTCACATTCCCCTCCAAGTCACACACCATCCTGACTTGGAAATATATCACCATTCCTTTATCATTACTGGGTCAATATTCTGGAACTGACCAGCTAACAGCACTCTGGGTGTGCCTTCAACACAGGGACTGCAGTGATTCAAGAAGGTGATGTGCCATCACCTTCTCAAGGGATGGGTAACAAATGTTTGCCTTGCCAGCAATTCCCAGATCCCAAGAATGAATTAAAAACCAAGCTCTGAAATGCGTTGCCTTTACAGCTTCAGACAGATGCATTTAGATTCAAATAAACCTGACCACTGATAATTCCTTAATTATATCATTTTCTGATGATTCAGTGGAAGGGTCATATACTCTTTCATCAATTATACATATTCAAGTAATGATAATTGTGGATGTATTCACCTTCTTGTCAACTGAAAACATAATGCAGAAATCCACTGCTGTGAATCTCAATAATTTTCCACAAAGGTGCCTTGGGATAATAATTGGGATTTGATTTTACTGGAGTTGTGTGTGAGTGGACTCCACTGCATTTTGCAAGACAAGTAATAATGAGATACAGGGAAAGCAATTATACATTTGAGGGCTGCTGATGAAGCCATAAAATACAAAAATGACACTTAAGCACACTATAGAGATGACTTGAAACAAATGATTGTCTCAGGATCACCTAATTCTATCCACCTATTATTTGAAAACATTTGTATGCAGGAAAGATTCAGCTGTCTGATAATTCATTTTAACAGTTTGGTCCTCAAGGTTTGTGTAATACTACATTTAGACTAAAACACACACAAATGGGAGTCAATATACTTCAATACAGATGAGCATACCAAGGATAAGTGCAGGTTTCATTGTAATGAATATAGATTATAGTTGGTTGAAAGTCAGTGTCCTGGCAATGGAAGGAATTATTCAGTGCTTATTTTACAAAGGGATATTGCAGCCTCAGAACATGCACTGTAAGCTTTTTAATACAGCAAAATAGGAAATAATCTATTTGGGGTTCTGATCGCATGATCACATAATTGGTCACGTCAACTGGTAATAATTATTTAATGTAACACAAAAATAATCAATGTTAAAAAAAATCCTCGGTGTGGCAAAAGTTTATATTGCAGCAAATGTAGAGCCTATGGCAGGGAAAACTCTGATTAGCAGTAAATTATATTTTTTTAAACAAGTGTTACGCCAATGTGTTTTGTTGAATGATAATTTTCTTTGGTCTACTGACCGGAGATCTGAATTTTATAGTTTTCTTGAATAAATTTAAAAAGAACATTTAAAACAGGATGACTGCTAGCAGCTACAGATGATCACCCAGTTTGCTGCACTGTATCCTACATTGCAAAGGACTGTGAGGAGGGAGACAAAATGTCTGTGCATTTCCCAGCAAAAAACAAGACTGAGGAAGTTTAAAGGGACTACTTATTCTTTTCAGCAAGCGGAGAAATACTGTCACGTAATAAGCCCTTTCCCATCTGTGGTTTGAAGCTGGTGTTTTTCTCTGCAGCAGTGGAGAAGCAACTGGACTCTGACATGACCAAACCCTAAGTGGAGGCCCCCTCGTTCGCTCTCTCTCTCTCTCTCCATTCCAGCTTGAAAGTTTTCAAATCCTGCTTGTTGACTGACTACCTTTGCATACTCCAGCTACAATCCAAAATCCCATTGAAGGGGATCATCCGCATCGCTATCATTAAGAGACTCACCGAGCCAGTCATCTACCTCTTCAAATTAAAAGCCTCAGGACCATTGAATTCAGCTAGAAGCCAGCTGAATCACCAAACTCCACAAAATGTATACTTTTTTTATGGACTCTAACTCAACCAATCTACCAGCAATGGCGAGAAGAGGCCCTTATATGGCTATTAATTGGGCACTTAAGAGCCTCAATTGGCCTGTGGGTGGGAAGGTCGTCTTTGGCCCTTCCAGCCCCTGACTTGACCATCGGGTGAAGGGAAGGCGATGGGCACTTTGCCCCCGCCTTCTATCACTATTATATGGACCCCCCACCCGCCTTCCATCCTAACTCACATCAAGGTCTAACTGTAGCCAATAGACGAACCAGGGTTAGAGGGAGGATGATTAAAGAATTGTAGAGGTAAGATTTTTTAATGATATAATATTACACTTTGAAGCGATATGTTCTCCTTCACATAATAATTTTGCTTTTTATATTTAAATAGTAAAATGTATCACAAGTTGAAGCCTATCATTTTCTCTACAGTGCAGACGAAGGAGCAAACACACAAAATTGAGGCAGTACAGTGCCACCATTGGTGAGAGGATGCAATTACAATGTGACAAGTTTACATTTGCATTTTCAATTTTGGGTGTAGAAATTTATAACAGAAAAAATGGACACAAAATAGTGACACAAATTTAACAGTGAATAAGGTTTTCTTGTCTAGGGTTCATGCAGACAGAAATTTTTAATGATCTATAGTGATCACAATGGAAAATGGATAGAAATTTATTTTATTTGCTCCTGTTTTCTCCCCCACGGGTGCCATATTTTGATTTCACTGGTGCCAGCAACACTCTCGTACAGTGCCTAAATGAGCATTCTTCACATGTGGGAGCATACACAGCAAGTGTTGACAGAATGTTCAATTGTGGAGGTGGGTATCACTGCTGAACCTAAACCTACCCTTGCCCCATACTGACAGCTACAAAGAAAAAACAGCTGGCAATGCTGAAATCAGATAATTGTGCTGCAGGTGCCAGTGAAAGGCACATTTTCTGTTGGATTTTTACAACTCTGAAGGAAGTAGCACTACTGTGGAAGTCTGGTGCCAGCATCAATGTTGCCATGTAAATATGATTTCCAAATTATGGGAAAGATGAAATATACATCCATAGAACTCACAACAGCAACAACCTTACTTGTGTGTCCAACTCAAAGGCTTATACCTGGAATGTACAGAAATGGTTATTCAACCAAACAATTTTCAAAATGTTAAATTAATATTGAGGCAGTGAGCTTACAATGGGGAAATGTTATGAATGAGATTTATAATTGGAGAAACCCAACAAATGGAGTTATGTTTGTTTTCCAGAGTGATTAAGATTAACACTGATCAGAATTAAAAATCTAAACGAATGGGTATTTTGCTCCTTGCAGTCAGTGGGAAAATGTATATGGTGTACTACACAAAGAACACTACGAGCTCAATTTATGGTCTGTGCTTAGCTGGGTCATCTCAGCAGGACAGCTGGTAAGAGGGTGGAAATAAGCCACATTTCCAATTCCTGATTGTTGTCCAGTGATGCCTGCTACAAAAGTATGTGTGACACAGATGGAGAGAGCATTTTCAGCTGTGAAAAGAAAGTGCATTCATAGTGCCCTTCAGCATATCCCAAAGCTTTTCTCTACCACTGAATTCCTTTTGAAGTATACATACTGTTGTAAACCACAATGCCAAAACACATAGCGAAGTCCCACAAGAATGCTGATTAGATAGATAATTAGTTCATTTGTTTTAGTGGTATTGGTTGAAGGAGAAACATTGACCAAGATATTGACGAACCCCTTGTTCTTTTTTGAATTAAGCCATGGGACGTTGTGCACTCTGTCAGTACTGTACCAAAGTCTCACCCTAGATTACATGCTGAAGTCTATAGTTGAACCCAAAAATTTATGATTCAGAGGCAAAATGGTGCTAACAACTGAGCCAAGCTGACACTTGATGTTCTGAAAATGTATTTGTGATTTTTCAGGCTCTCCAGTGAAGAGCAATATAGCAGGGAACTACCAACAGCCATGCAGCTGCAGCTCTATACAATGCCAGTTTGTCAAATTTTAAAGCTGAATTTAAGTTTGAAGAAGCATTAGTGTGATACATATACAGCAAATTGGACATCAACATGGTGGGTTTTGAGCTCGATCTTAGTAATGTCATTCATTTTTGTGCGATTCTTTCATGGCATGTGGAGATCGCTGGCAAGGCCAACATCTATTGCCCATCCCTAATTGCCCTTGTCAAATGAGTGGCTTGCTTGGCCATTTCAGAGGGCAGTTAAGAGTCAACCAAATTGCTGTAGGCCTGGAGTCACATGTAGACCAGACCGGGTAAGGACAGCAGATTTCCTTCCTGAAAGGACGTTAGTGAACCAGATGGGTTTTTGCGCCAATCGATGACAGTTTTATGGCACCACTACTGAGACTAGCTTTCAATTCCAGATTTTTATTAATTAATTGAATTTATTAATTAATTGAATTTAAATTCCACCAGCTGCCGTGATGGGATTTGAACCCGTGCACCCAGTGTATTAGCCTGGACCTCTGGATTACTAGTTCAGTGACATTTCCACTATCCACCATCTCTCCCTAAATATGGCTTCTATTTTACTGCATTAGCTTTAAAATCAACTGTGCGAGCTGTGGTGGACAAAGGAATTACAGTTGCAAGTATAGTTATGCTGAATGGGTCAGTTGATGAACTGTGCTGAAATTCTGCCCTATTTCAATTCCCAACAAGGCTATCATTGTACAGAATACTGGAACTGATTGATTGCAATTGTAGAAAAAAAAATGAGGCCTGCAGGTAACATGAGGCTTAGAGTCAGAAGAGGCAAATTTGCTGATAAAAGGTAGATCTAAAAATTCAGCTCATATAGATTTAAAACACAATGTTATAGTGAAACGTAAACAGAGGCCCTGTTTGTCCTCTCAGGTGTATGTAAAAGATTCCATGATGCTATTTGAAGAGGAGCAAGGGAGTTCACCCTACAATAGCCTGGCCAACATTCATCCCTCAACCAGCATCACGAAAAAAATCTGATTATCTCACCGCTGCCTGCAGGAGCTTGCTCTGTGCACACTGGTTGCTGCTTTTCCTACATTACAACAGGGGCTGCACTTCAATAGTACTTAGTTGCTGTAAAATACTTTGGAACACCATGAAAGGCATTAAGTTCTTTCTTTTTAACACTACTTTGACTACTTTCAAGACCTCTAATTTCTACTTTCACTCACCTCATAATCTGCTACAGGAGGCTGTCAATAGAGTAACCTTTGGCATTGCTTATGTATTAATTCTGTGAGATAGGGCTTATTGGTTAAAAAAAAAGTCAAAAACAATTTCTACAGAAAGCAGTCTGGGAACAGAACTTAATAAATATGGTTTATTAGCTCAATCATTGGTCTCTCATCAAGTGGCAATATAGGTTGGTGTCAACTGTACTGGCAACTGAAATTAAGCAACTCTGAGCATTATTTTGGGGTGTAGTGCCATCACCAGACCCATGTTAATGTGATCGTTGTTAGTGGCACAGCCCAGCCTGTAGCTGCATTTCTGCTCATTTCATTAATCCATTTGACAGGAAGCATATTGCAATGGTTCTCCTTACCCCCAGTTGCAGTTTTTCATTTCTCTGACAGGGAATCATGTCCTCTGTGGATGAAATCGAAGTGAAAATGCTAGCTAAAATGGAATTGTGCTCCTTGCAGTGCTCAGTGGGTAAATGCATAATATGATGTGCAAATCAAAGAACATCACGGGCTCAATTTATGGTCTGTGCTAAGTTTGTGAAAGAATCCGGCCATACTGAGGGGTTATAAGGTCAAAAAGAGTTAATTTCCTATGAATTAGGGATTAAAAATTAAAAGCTGAGCTCATCTTCATAAAAGCTTAAAAAAGTTTGTGGGCATACCTCTGTGTTGAATGGCTTGCCTCAGCTTAGAGCATAGAGACAGCTTCTGATAAGAGGGATTCACTTCTAAAAGTCACCGACCTCATCATATGGTAAAACATTGATAACACAGTTTTAAACAATCATGTAAGCTGCCAGTGTAAGATTTCATCAGATGGTTTTAGGCAGACAGCCCTAAACCAGCCAACTGGAGTTTTGACAAAACTGACCAAATCCAAAAAACGTAATTATAATCTCGAAACACAGTTAGATGACTAATGGGAAACTGACCACCACAAGAGACTTACAGTTTGCTGCTGGCCTCGCCCTTCTTAAAAATCAAAGAAGGTAGATCTTAACTAGAAATTAATGGTTATACAGCCTTATTTGGGAAATAAAGGGGGACAAACCTCTTTGCAAAAGAGGTAACACCCCCATATGTAAAAAAAAATAGTTATGCAGCTCAGAAACAGTATAAATATTGGAACCACACATTGGATTTTTAGATTCATTGGACTGGCTCCAATGTGTCTCACGGTAAAGATACAGCTACAGGGGTGAGACAACAATAGTTCTCTCTTTAACGGGGCAGAGGTATCTCACTGAACTCTGTAGCCTTCTACACAAGGTAAATGTTATTTTAACAATTGATGGATATTTTACATGTTTTACTGTACCAATACTTAGATGTAAAAATTGGATTCTCTATTAGAAACAAGATTATACTTTCTTTTCCTCAATCTATTAACATAGCGATTGATTGTCTCACCAACTATGAATTGTCTGTTTGGTTCTTTAATAAATTATTATATAATTTAGAAATAATATTGTCTCACCATAGTCTTCCGTATTGCAAATTTGTGAACCCATCTCCACACACTCTTTGGTGGGAAGGTACATTACTGAGGAGAGATTCCTGGACCTTTATCATTTCGGGTTATTATAATCTGGCTGAAACTTGCGAATAAGGCTATCTGGAGGATGGTAATATTCTCAACTAATTCCTATCCTTTAGGGAGAGTTAGATCAGTCCTTCAGACCCATTCAAGTGTATTTTGGATCTGATTTTCTCAACCCAAGTGAGAGTGATCATCTGAGAAGTACACCTGATCCAGGATAGCCCCAAAAAGGAGCCAGGTCATCATAGCAGGTGAGCTGGTAAGAGAGGGCGGAAATAAGCCACACTTCCAATTCCCGATTGTTGTCCAGTGATGCCTGCTTCAAAAGTACGTGTGACTCAGATGGAGAGAGCATTTTCAGCTGTGAAAAGAAAGGAAGAAATTGCATTCATAGTGCCCTTCACCATATCCCAAAGCTGTTCTCTACCACTGAATTCCTTTTGAAGTGCAGATACTGTTGTAAACCACAATGCCAAAACACATAGTAAAGCCCCACAAGAATGCTGATTAGATCAGTAAGTAGTTCATATGTTTTTAGTGATATTAGCTGAAGAAGAAACATTGACCAGGATACTGGGAAAACCCTTGTTCTTTTTTGCATTGAGCCATGGGACATTCTTTCAGTACTGTGCCAAAGTCTTATCCCGAGTTAAGTGCTGCTGTCTATAGTTGAACACAAAACTTTATGACTCAGAGGCAAAATGGTACTAACAATTGAGCCAAGCTGACACTTGATATCTTGAAAAAATGTATTAGTGATTTGTCAGGCTCTCCAGTGAAGAGCAATGTACCAGGGAGCTACCAGCAGCCATGTAGCTGCAGCTCAGTACAATGCCATTATACCACCAATTTTTGTCAAATTTTAAAGCTGAATTTAAGTTTGAGCAAAATACAAACACTCTAGAAGCATCAGCATATGCCGCAAGTTGGACATCAACATGCTGTGTTTTGATCTTAGTAATGAGCTTTCCTTGTCTGCTTGGCAATACCCCTTTAAGTGAGACAACAAAGACAGGCTTTGTCCACAGTACAGTGATTAATACAAATCTTCACCTCAGACTGGCACTCACTCATTTAGTTATGCAGATTTTGCATATTTGATGTCATCAATCACTAATTGAAATCTTGTTATCAGATCAGTGGTTTGACATGACAAGTACAAATGCACATCAGAAGGCTAGGGAAATAAAATAAAATGTAAGAAATCAGACTAAGTACATTCTGGCATTAATCTATTGTTAGCAGTTATCACTGACTGTAATGCCCACAGCATCTCTTTAAGAACACTTGAAATAACCCTGTTGTAAAATGTCCTTCCTTGCTGCCAGTGTTACATCTTGTTTTTCTTTCCCTCATTTTATGCAAATGATGTACATAATTAGGCTGATTAATTTTCTATAAGAACTAATTAGATTTGCTGCCAAGGTTCTTGTTGAGCACATATTGTACTTCCCAAATAACATTTACTTTTTTTGCATCCTTTTTTTAAATAGTAACTGTGATCCTTATGAATTTTTAATTGCTCATTGTGCAATTACAAGTGTACACATTACAGCATTTTCCCTTCATTCGGCAACACTCTTAAATGCTTTATTGCCACTTTAAGTAATGTGTAATACACGGGATGAGGTTCTAAGGTCATGTGCATAGTCAGACACAGATAAATTGTTCCTATTAGGTGTAATGCCACCAACTTTTATATCAATAGATCACTGAGGAGGGCAGGCACAGAGCCAGGATTCTGCAGAGCTGAAGTCTCTTAGCTCGTTTGCAATAGAGCTCAAAGAACAAGGAAGAAAGTTGACGGCATATAATAATATACAAGAAAGTAATTAAAAAAGTATGATGTCAGACAAGGTTACCTTTTCTATGCCAACAGCTTTTGTGCAAATGATTAAAAATCACAGTGATGCAACAGAATTACTAAGAAAAAATTCTAACCTTTACCTCAAGTACATAACCAGGTGTACTATAAGTTCCATGCTGAGAAGAACTCTCTACTATACCCCAATGGTGTACCTTCAATCCAATCTCAGAAAAGGACTCTCTGCTACACCAATATTATACTTATATTTCACTCAAGAGCCATCTTTGTATTGTCAGGAAAACCTTATATGCCAAATGGGACATATTAATTACATCGGTTGGAAAACATTTAATGAAAAAAAACCCGACAAGTAACTTTTAAAAAACCAGCAGCCAAGATGGCCACTGCCATTTCCATCTGAAATACCAAGAGGTTGGACTGGAGACAAAAAGTCCAACAAGAAGCCCAGCTAGGACAATGGCTTGCTCTAGGTGATTGAATTACCTAGAATGACTTCATTAGCACGACTGTCAAGGCCATCCCCACCTATTGACTTTGAAAGAGCCAACCCCCTCCAAGTGTGAATGGACATCTTGGGGCATGTAGAACCTTGAATTTCATTTGAAGATTCCAGAAAAGCCTCATTAGAAATAAAGGGGATTGAGAAAAACCACATGACTGCCTGTTCATCTCTGAAGAAACAAGTTTTGTTACACGGACAAGCAGAAGCAATAACTGAGTGTACAGCAGCAAAGAAGGCTGTTGCTCCCCTGTCTCGCTCTCTCCTTTCTGTCGCTCGAAAAAAGAACCGTCTGCAACTGGGGGACCCTCCAATCCAACAGACTGCCACAGCTAGCAACCAGGGAAGAAAATCAACGACCAATTCTGCCTTCAGGAAAATTCTGAACAAAGCAAGCCAGCCAAAGTGCACTTTGAACAACCAAGAACTCCAAGAATACAGCTTCAGCTGAGGACTACTGGATCATCCACTTTACAGACTATTTTTAAGTTCCATTTATTCTGGACTTTAATCCAACCGCCAAATTTATTTTTGCCTTCTGCAATCTATTTCTGTGTATGTGATTCTTGTGTGAATGTGTGTGTGAATGTGTAGCGTATTTTTAGTATCTTTTAAATTGGGTTAAAGTGTTAAGTCCAATAAACTTACCTCTTTCTTGTTTAAACTCTAGAAAATCTGTCCGGTTGGTTCTTTCGCAATCACAGTAAAGGAAAAAGTTAAAACACTCACAGAGGTGGTAAGCATAACCACTGCTTAAAAGGAATAAACCCTGTTGCGGTCAAATAAGAGTAAGGGGCAAGAGGGCAGCCTGAGACCTCCTCCTCACCTGGCTGTAACAGTATCCTCAAAGGAAACCTATCAATGGAATGGCATATAGCTCATGGGGTGAGCTCATGCCTATTTGGAACTTGTTTCAGACTACCCAACTTCACTTCATTGAACAGACTTTTAACTTATCAATCGAGACCAAAAGGACCATGCTACTATCCACCGCAGAATTTACCAGAGTTCACCTCCACAAAATATTTTCTGGTATCCTCAAACAGATGTCACAGGTACATGATTGACAAGACAGATACACTTCAAATATAAATGATACTGGTGCAGCCATACCAAGTTGCGAGTTTTTGACCTTCTTCAGGTTAAGCCCTGGTCTTTTACCCTGGGGAATCTAAATCCCATCCTTGACTTACATTCAAGTCAAACCTGGTTCCTTTTGGAAAATATGACCAGGTTTGTGTCCATCTGCTACAAACAGTGAGTATCACACAGGACAGTTATCAAATTTGAGGCAAGGTTGGTGAAATTGTCAGGCTCCCTGAACATATTACCTGCAGATGTTCACCAATATCAGGAGAATACTCCATGCAAATGGATACATTGAAGGAAAACATGACCAAACTATCATTTCTTGATTATAATTTTTCAGAAAATGTTTACTGGAAGGATCACTTCTGGGGGAATGATAATACAGCAAAAAACAAAAGTAAAAGTAGAGGTGGACCCATTTGCACTAAAAGCCACTCTAGTTGTCCATTCAGTGAATGGCATTGATGGTAACTGTAAAAAGAAATGTGAAGTCTTGACAATGGAAGTCTTGACTGAAGCAGTTAGTAGATCGCAATCTAGCACTAGGCTTATTATCAATGAGTGCTGAGGGGTGAGAGAGGGACAAAGGCCTTCCATCTATAACTGTGTAACAATGAGAATTTCTTGAAGTGTTTTGTGCAGAATATCTCCAATCTTAGGCTCTTGCAAACAAATTTTATTCTCCAAGCATTACAATCTGCTTTAATACTTTTTTTATTTCTTCAAAAATGTGATTATGATTCAAATCTTTTTTAATTGTGTTACGACCAGGTGAGAAAGGTGCTTGCTTCTTTCAAACCCCGGATAAGTTTGATTGGCTTGCTTTTTGAGGGTTGTAAACTTTTGGCGGTAGGCTTCGGGTACTAATTCAGATACCCCGAGGATAGCATTTTTGGTCAGTTCATAATTGGATGAACTCTCATCTGGCAAGAAGGAATAAAACTCATGGGCTTTTCCAGTTCCTTTGCTTTGCAATAAGAGAGACCAGGTCTCAGATGGCCATTTTAGCTGCCTTGCCAGTTTCTCAAAAGACACGAAAAATGCTTCCATATCTTCCTCATTGAATTTTGGAATTAATTGAGTGAGTTTTAGCAATCTTGTACCCAGCCCTGAATTATGCTCCTCCAAATTGGCCATGCTTTCACTAGGGTTACTCTGTCACCCCCTAGTTAACTCAAGCTGCCTTAACTGTCTTTCTTTGCATTATTTCCAGAATATTCTTTCTCTCTCTCTTTCCTTCTCCTGTCTTTCTTTCTCTTCATGTTCCTTTTGGAAGGCTCTCTCTTTCTCTTACCGTTCCTTCTGGAAGGTTCTCTCTTTCTCCCCCTCTCTTTCCTCAAGTTCAAGTTTCCTTTGTTCCAATTGTATCTTTGCTAATAATACCCTGTCAGATTTTGCTTCTAAGCCTCTTTATGCCTCTTCAGATTCAAGGGAAAATGGTTGGCCTCTAGTCTTAGGAGTTCAGACTTCCTAGCCTTGCCACGTCCAGTGATCCCACACTGCTCAGCCATTTTTCTCAACTTCTCCATGGACAGTGCTTTTAACTTATCCCAAGTTATTTCACACTGGCTTGGAGAACTACTCGCTTTAAATGCAGACATGTTAGTATTCAATCACACACAAACTCAAGAAAACCTGCATTGATTTGCTCTTATTGATTGGGAACAATGTGGCTTCCCACTTCCAATTTCACTCGTTCATCTGTGGGAAAAATTCCGGACGCTAGCACCCAAATTTCTGTAATGGCCAGGAGAGAAAGGTCTCTAGGGGTCTGTTGCTGTCTTCACCTGGTCTTATTGTAACAGGGTTTTATTTTAAACACACTGTGTTTTGATCTCCCCCTTTGTAAATCCTTGATCACAGCTTTCCAATTATAAGGTAAAGAAATGAGCACAAACAGGCTTTCTTAGGTTTAAAGAAGAAAAGTGAAATTTATTGAAACCTAAGACTTAAACTCTCATATGGTTGACGTCTACGGATATATGACGCGCCCACGCTAGCATGCACATGTGATATACACATGCAGATAGGGACAGAAAAGAGAAGAAAAGATAAATGTGAACAGTTTGAGGCAATATCTTGTTACTGTGCTTCAAGCTCACAGTATAGTCCTTTTGTAGGTAATTCTTACGTTTTGTTAGGGCTCAGTATTCTGCTCAAACCTTGTTTTTGCAGGAGACTTTTTTCTCTTTGAGGTTTATGTGTTTTCACAAGATTCAGTTCCGTGGGAAGGAGATGGGAGCAGGCAGACTGGAAAGGGTTTTGCTTCAGTTCCAGGAGCACATGGCGTTCTGAGTTCAAATTCTGTTAGAAGTTCAAATTCTAACATTTAGTCATGTGACTAAAACTGGTCTCACCCCTTCTGTGTTTGTGGATTCTGCTAACTTAGCAGTCAACCTGGAATGCTAGCTCCCCCCACCTTCAATGTATGGTAATCAAAAGTCCATTGTTGGTTGAATGAGTCAGGGCATGGCCCTTTGTCCCTTGTCTGTTACCATGCAAATGTATTTCTAGTCAGGGGCTTGCAATTTTAAGTTTCAATGTTCTTGTGGCAAAATAATGTGTGCCTCAGTCTTGGCAGGTGGGAGACTTGCCTGATGATTGGTACAACATTATGAAGAGAGACTAGTGCAGTGGGATTGTTACATCAAAGAGTTGGCACTGACTTTCCTTCTGCACTATATACATCTATGGGTTCTGTGGTAAAGGAACATATTTGGGCTCAATCAAAACCTCACATTTCCAATCTTTATATTATTGTTTACCCATGTTATAGCTATTCATAAACATTTGACACCAGAACAATAACACTGATCCCGAGGTTTTTAAAAAAAAAACTAATATTAGTGTTCCAACAACACTGGGTTAGGAGCAGTTCCCCTGTGTAAGTACCCTTGGCTAGTTCATGTTATATGGTACAGAGATCTAGAGAGAATGGAGCAAAACATACATTTAAAAAGTAATTTAAATGGGTAAATCTATTGTTCTGTTCATAACATTTAAGATAAAAAATAGTCAATATAAATTTTAATCCATCAGTTGGAGATCAATTGTCTTGTACAACTGAATTGATTCTAACATAGACTTTGAAATGGTATCAACGAAAGAGTCAGAAAGCAAAGTTCAAGGCAAAACCTATTACGGAGGTATCATGGCTCCATGAATGAATGAGCAGCTCATCCAAAAGATTATGAATCAAGTCCAAGTCTTATCTGTCATTTAACTTTGTAGCTCAAGTTTAGTGGGACCTCTCAGTTTCAGCCAGGCCACTGCTTGGAGCTCTGTGCGACAACCAACCAATTCTCCTTGGAGACAGCTTTTTTGTTGAGTGCATTGTCAGTAGGTGTAGACAAATAGGTTTGACAATACCACCATCTGGACAGAAGGAGCATTTTGGGAGTCATTTGACAGTGGTAGAGTTGAAAATAACGAAGCAATTATCAATAAATGCATTTTCTCTTTCAGTTCCTGTACGACATCTTGGAAACACTAAACTGGGAGACAGTCAACGTCTACAATTCAGTTTGCTATTGACCTCACAGTCGGCAATGGCAACTCTTATATTCACAGCACACTATATCAATCTTGTACTTCTCCCCGTTCTATATTTTCAGCTGCAGTTGCTCTGGATCTTACAATTGGCTTTTACATTTTTTCTGCTGGTTCTCATGGGGTACAGAGCGACAATGTCATTAACCTCACACTACTCCAACACTGCAAATAGCTTTTGTTTAACATGCTGATGCCCAGGATACCAGGTCACCAATATGGGAGTGTAAAGAGCTTAGAAACTGCAGAGTTCCTTAGGAGTTGAAGCCAGTATTTTGCAAAGTACATCTATATGGAGAGCTATATAGTATTAATGCCACCGGCAGGTCATCAGTCTTCCTTTACTCGCACAGACACAAAGAAAATCTCTCAAACAAGTGAGGATTTAAAATGTAATGACTTGAACATTTGTGAACAGGCTGAAAAAGGGTTCCTTGGGGATGTGCAGAGAATGCCTGGAAGGAGGCAGCATAGATGCACAGATTTTTGTCAATTTAAAGTGGTGCCATTCTCAGATGTTTGAGCTTGCAACCCAGAAACACTAGGTAGGTAATTCAGCTACTCTGGTTTCTAACTTGCTGCTCAAAGAGAAGCCAATGCAATAATATTGAAATGGCAAAAAGTTCATTGAGTATTTTTAATAACAAATACCAGTTCGAAATCATTTCAGAAATGCGTTCCCCAAAAACTTCAGTCATAAAAGGGTTAACCCCCTTTCCTCCTTGGAATTTCTGTCATATGATCAAATGACTGAACTCATGTTTGCACTGATTCAGAGGAGTGGGACTTCATCTATGTCAGCAAAATGAATAATGGCAGGCGGTAAAAGTCTGGTTATTGCTGAAATTCCACATCGATGCCTCATGGTGCACGTAGCAGTATTTGCTTCAATCAATGACCATGGCAAGAAGAAATGTTTGTGGAAATGGATTGTGTCCCTAGAAAGACAGGGAGTATTACACAGCAATGAATTACCCCAGCTGCAATCTCTGTGTCACTAACCAGGACTCAGGCAGTGTTAACTTGCCAAGCACAGAACACTGCAATTACAGATCGTTCCAACTATTTAATGACAATTTCACAAATGACTATTGCTGTCAAATTCTAATTATGCACATTACAAAGTGATGTTCAATCTACGTTCTGAATTACAGGGCATATCTCGACACCCACTTTAATAAGCTCAAACATTTATCTTGTAATGCTGCTGCAGACATTGATGGGTTAAAGGAGGATTTCTATGCCACTGAAGAGAGAGAAAGTGAAGGGAGTGAAAAGCAATAACAGCTGGAACTGCTCAAGTTGATTGTAAGTCATGAGTGGGTGGACTCAACGATAATTTCAAAAATGCTATTTGAAAGAGCATGTGTATGGGGTGGAGATGGTGGTCTTCTAAAAACTGTTAAATGTAAGTGAGATATTCCAGTGATAAGCAGTGCTCCTGGCCAATATTTGTACCATGTCTAGATTCAAATCCAAGTGCTCTTCCCTCTCAACAGAACAGCAAAGAGCTCCAAAAGACCTCCTCCAAGTTAATAATGATAAATTGCTGGATGCTCAACGAAAAGACCTGAAAGATGTGCAAGATTCCTCATCTCCAGAAGTATTTGTACTCCAAACTTTCCTCAATTGGTGAATTTGTCCATTGGCCAATATAAAAGATATTTTTAAAAAATCATGCATGGATAAAGTGAAAAGCAATTTACAGTGAGTCTGCAGGTTAGCTCATCACACCCATGCAGTAACCATGGAATGCAAATGACATTATTTGGACAGGTTAGCTTGATACACCCATCAGATGCAATAGGACTGAGAGGATGGAAAGGACCAACAATGTAGGTTTAAAGCTATATGTGGAGAGAATATTTTGGGAATAAACATTCTGAATAGATTGGAAAGTCCAGTCGATACAACTGATGGCCATGGTTAACACTTGAATCTAGCCATATTATAAGGCTGTTAGCACATGACTCAATGCCTTTGATTGCGCTGAAGAACTTAAATGCTTCTCAGATAATTTCCATTTCCATCAAAATCCTTGTCAATCTTTCCAGAGTAATTTTGGCTCTATGTACCTTACTAAAAAGATGTAGGCACCACATGCAATAATAATTCTGAAGAAGGGTCACTGACCTGAAATGTTAACTCTGCTTCTCTCTCCACAGAAGCTGCCAGACCTGCTGAGTATTTCCAGCATTTCTTGTTTTTATTTCAGATTTCCAGCATGCGCAGTATTTTGCTTTGATTTTAGGCACCACATGCACTTTGTCTTCTGGACTATCTTACCTGCAGATAGTTAATTTCTTTTCCAACATCTATTTATTGGTGATTGATGCCATTAACTTTCAACATTTTTTGCAGACATGTATTCTGAAATATTTTCAACATGTTCAATGGCTACATTTCAACTGTATACAAGACAATGGAGAGAAAGCACTGAAAAATAGTTAAATGCCTTCTGACTCATTTAAGCCTAGCATGAGGTTCCAAACAACACGTTCTACTGCACAGCAGGATGTACATTCCCACTTGGGTTCCAAATCTCAGCAAAGCACTTCCATAAGGGAGGAAATGAAGCATTGGAGAAAGGACTTGAATTAGCCTGCGCCACTTTCATGGACCTCCTGACACCTAGTTCAAGAGTACTTGTATTAAAAATGATAACAGGTCACCCGCCATCACCTTGATTATATTACAGTATGTGGCTCCACACAGGAGGGTAAAGAATTCAAGTGTAAGGAAAATTAGAATCTGTATTGTTGGCTGGAGTTACGGATATTGGATGTGGGTGTTGTGGAGGAGGAGGAAGAGAAATCACAAAAACATTTTTTTTAGTACAGATCAACATCTGTTCATTAAATGTCAAGTCCTAGTGATCTCCAACTACAACTGTAAATAGGGATGGTCCAAAAGCAATTTAAATCTCTTTAAGAATTACATTTGAGCAAACTTAGAATCAAGTCATATCACAGTTAATATGCAGTAAGTGAAGTCTTTTCCAACAGTAACTTCCTCCTATCTGCTGGAAAAGGTGCTGAAACTGATATTTACACCCATTTGTGATAAACGCATTTCCAGTGTTGTCCAGGAGCCTTCTTATTCTGTTACACAACTTGAAACTGTCTCAGTGTCTTTGAAATATATAGGTTTGCCTCAAGAATGTTGGCCGAGAATGACTATCCTTTACAGTGTTAAATCTAATTCTTGGATTGCACTGGCAGAGCAGTCATGCCTCCAAGTTTTTTATATTTGCCTGCAAAACTTCTAAGTCACATCAATCCATAATGCACCCCAGGAAAGTGTTAGCAAGTTCAATGGATGCATTGGAATTTAGGGGTGTTAGTGTCAAATAATTTTTAAAAATGACCGCCATTTTAAACAAAATACTTCTTGTGTCCCTTGGCGTCCTTCATGCATTGGGTTCAATTTCAGACAACATATTGATCTATTTCACATTCCCTGAAGCACACATTTTGCCTCTGTGTGTTGCAGCAAGACGATGATCACATCTCCAGTCTGTTCAGCACACACCGTCAGTCAGAAATGATTGATGTATTTGATTGGTATTCTATGAACAGCTTAAAGTTGTACATGCAGAAGGCAGGGTGGAGTGGGTGGAGGGAAGGCAGAACTAACATTTGCACTGATGCAAACAGATGTTTTTCTCCCTCTTCATTTTCATTACCATTCTAAAAGTAAATAGCTTATATCACTAAAAAGCAAACTGCATGTCACAATGTGTATTTATATTTATGCCTGTGAGGTTTAAAACCATCTGCTTCGAAGAGTAGGAATGACTGCTGTGTTACTACAGTTGGGAATATTTATGGCACATTTCTCAATCCTGCCATCTTTAATCTCAGCAATATCCCATCACACTCAACAAATGTTATTTCAAGCCTCCAAATTTACTGGGTTGAGTAAACAAAAATTCATGAATGAAAAATAGATATGACTTTTTTCTAGGGATGGTGTGGAGAATGAGGAAGTTTTTTTAAAAGAAAATTCTTCCTCCATTACCCATCATCTGTACAGCTGAACTCTAATTGGGGTCCAGTTTCAAAGTCCTCCAATACCTCACTTGTTCCTCAGGGATGAAATCAGATAGTATTCTACAGCAGGGACAACTAGGGATCAGCTGAAATAAAAACAGAAAGTGCTGGAACTACTCTGCAGCTCTGCTTCTCTCTCCACAGATGCTGCCCGGTCTGTTCAGTATTTCCAGTACTTTCTGTTTTTATTTCAGATCTCCAGCATCTGCAGTATTTCGCTTTTATTTTAGGGATCAGCTGAGGCTGATTCATACTCCCCTGACATTGACAAAGAGCACCAGGGCTCTATATGGTGATCAGGACCAGACACTCCAACTGATTTTTCTCTTTCCTACCCAAGCCACAACTGCTTTTCTAGACAAGATTGGCTGTCATACTCTCCCAAGGAGCAATTATGAACTATAAAAATTATCTGGGAAATTGAACTCCAAATGGAGTAAGAGGTCAAGTGACCTCTCCTGTACTGTGAATACACATGGGAATTGCTGGAACTCTGAACCAAACATCATGTCTAGTCAAGTGTTGAAGAAAGCATTAGAAATGCTAATTGCCCATTCCATGTCAATGGTTACCTTTTTCAACCAGTTGGACTAACAAAGACTTTCAGACATAAGGCTGAATTTTATTCTCCCGTTGCCAGGAACGGCAGCGGGCAAATAAACTGGCAGCCCGCATGTGCGGGCTGCGTGCTGCCTTGCCACCACAATCTACTGCGCAGCGGCTCAAGATAATATGCCAGTCGGACCGCCCCCCACCCCCCACCACCCACGCACATCGTCAATCACATAGTGGGGATGGGCTCTGCGACGCTGGCAATGGTGTCAGCTGCCTGTGTACAGATGCTGGCGGCATTTTTAAAGGGCAGTCAGACCTGCCACTAAATTTAAATATTTAATGCCATACCTTCCCCAGTACATCACAATAAAAAATATTGCTCCTTCCCCCCATAACACTTACAGATTACAGTTGCCCTCTGCTCATCACCCTAAAAGACTTGAATGCATGACCTGACCTCTCCCCCCCACACTGTTCAAAGTGCAGAGGTCACCCCTTCGCCCCCTCCATGACACTATGAATGCACATTTACCCTGTATTCTGCAGCCCTCCCCCAAACTATACTGAAAATCCTAAGTACCCTCCTTCCTGGCTTGGTGGCGCAAGCTTTCCCTGGACGGGAAAATTAAGGCATGTGAGTGTTGGCCGCCGTTCAGAATTTCTCAGGCAGCCGGTAAGATCGCTGACAATTTTATTTAAATATATTCATTTTCTTAATTTACAAATTCAAAGTTGGATCCTATCACCCAGTGTCAGGAGTCCGCCATGGAGCCTTGCTGCTGCCAGGAAGATCAGACTCGGCACTCGTGGCGTTGGGTTCCGTGGCGGTCTGCTGCCGGAATGATCTTCTGGGCCCCTACCCCCACAAGAATCCTGACGTTGGGACCTCAACAAAATCCAGTCCATAGAAACTCCAGACTCAAACTCAGGATAATAGGTGTGAAAAACACCACGATATTGAGTATTTTTAAAAACATTTTAAATTTTTTTTATTTTAGAGATACAGCACTGAAACAGGCCCTTCGGCCCACTGAATCTGTGCCGACCAACAACCACCCATTTATACTAACCCTACAGTAATTCCATATTCCCTATCACCTCCCTACACTAGGGGCAATTTACAATGACCAATTTACCTATCACCTGCAAGTCTTTTGGATGTGGGAGGAAACCAGAGCACCCGGCGAAAACCCACGCAGACACAGGGAGAACTTGCAAACTCCGCACAGGCAGTACCCAGAATCGAACCCGGGTCCCTGGAGCTGTGAGGCTGCGGTGCTAACCGCAGTTTTAATAAGACACATAGCTGAGCCAGAAGGACAGAAAGCCAAAAGCCAGGAGGCTGAGAGAGATCTATTCTTCCAAAGAAGACCCTGCCCAAATACCATTTTTAAAACTACCTCGAGGCAGAGATGGAAGGTGACCTTGACAACTCCCCACCTGAGAGACTGTAACAGGATTTTTCACCATCGGACTCTGACTGAGATTTAACCAAAGAAGTCTGCAGTAAAGCATCCATCCACCTGAAACTTCCCAAATTTCACTTTCATGAACCATGAAAAGAAAAACCAGGCCTGCATTGTTTAAGGTTTTCTCCCAGGGAAACAAACAAGGTTTCACAATGAACTCTTCATAAAACTAATGCACGCTATCTTTTAATTTCTATCTCTTTCTGTGTATGTACATGCGTGAGCGGGTGAAGATGTGAATTTTTGGGTTTTTGTCAATAATCATTTATTTTTCTTTAAGCCTATGAGAAAACTTGCCATTTGTCTGTTCATTGACCTTTAAATCGTTCAAAGGTTAAACGCAATTCTAATTAAAACACTGTCTGCTGTCAGTTGAGAGGTCAATCAGGGAAACCAGCCCTATCATTTCCCAACTGTCCGTAACATGGCTAACATCCTGTATGTTCCCCGTCGGTAGGCTTTAGGACTACAACAAATGGTATATGTAGCCCCTAAACAATAAGGTGAATTTAAAATTTCTATTCTTTCAATTTTCCATTTTAAGGAGGTGAAACTTTTTTCCCAAATAGTGTGACAAGATGAGGTAATTTTGTCTAAGATTTGGTTTGATAGTTTCTTGAATTCAGTCAAGGTACATAAAAGATTGAACAGCAAGATCCACCATAGAGGAATGTTCCGCTTATTTCATTTTATTATGATCATTATTTAATTTGTTACCATCAAATTTAAGAAATCATTCTGTGTGACCTATTGAAATATGCATTTGATTGGCAGCTGTTTGGAATTTGGTATTTAAATTATACTTGTTTCCACTAATTGTTTCCAATGTACTTATTAGTCTACGTTTTGGAAATAAGTCTATCTGAAGCCCTCAAAGAGAGTCTGTGCCGCTCGAATGAACAAATCTGACATCTTTAACAAGAGTCCAGTGAGAGCAAGTGAAGAAAGTTGATGACAGTCTTTTTAGGTGGTGAGAAAGAAAAGATCCATTACAGAAGAAAATTACTTATGGCCATTTTGAAAACTATTTATTTTCTATTATAAAAAAACAAAATACTGCAAATGCTGAAAATATTAAATAAAAACAGAAAATGGTGGAAATATTCAGTATATCATGCAGTATCTGTGAAGAGAGAAACAGAGCTAATGTTTCATGTCTATGATCTTTCATCAGAACTGACCTGAAACATTAACTCTGTTTCTCTCTCGATAGATGCTGCCTGACCTGCTGAGTATTTCCAGCATTTTCTGTTTTTCCTTATATTGACTTTCTATTATGTGAGCAGCTTGAAAAACTTAGCTACTATTGTCGATACAAATGCAGCATTATTGCCCACATTCACTTGTCCATTTTTGCCATTTAAAGGCCAGGACAAAATCGAGTGTAAAAATGATTTTAGAAACTTTTTTATTTCAAGATTTTGATTCTAAGTGTTATTCTGCCACTTCCTGAGCATGAGGAGGATCCCATTGAAGACAGTGAGTAGAACCTTCAGCTGAATTAATCTGTAAAGGTTTCTCTGTTCATTGCTCAGGTAGACTACAAATTTTACCTGGGCATCCAAGTGTGTGAAAACCCTTCCTTGAAAACCACCACTCATTCATGAGAGCTGTCTGAAATATGGCAGCCACAAATATCTAGAGTGAATAGGTGATGTTCATCCTTTTCCTCTGCAGACAATACATAATTTAACAAACACGTTTAGAAATAGTGAAAATGATGTTGCACCTCATCACTATTTGTAAGGGACTAGCCTAAATGAGAGTGGGCATAACAGTTATGTTGGAGTTTTTTATTCCCTTCTTAATCCATTTTCTTATACATTTTAGATGACTCTCATAGGTATTAGTTCGTTAGAGATTTTAGAGTATGTACACTAGCTGTCAAATCTAGACAATGTCTTTTGGGTGCCCAGGATCATCAGCAGAAATCCTTTCTTTAGATTCCTTTGATAACTGGATCCATCCTGTGCCCCAGCAGGATTTTCATGATGTCATTCAAGAAACAGAAGAATTGCACAACACCCGACATCCTTTTAGAATTCAACTAACAATTTATTGAACAATAGATGAATAATCAAATAACATTAATATATCAACTATTTACTTTAGATGCTTGATATATACACACCCACAGATACATTTGTTCCCTTCTTATATTGTTGCCAACTATGTGGGTGAACTATTCTGGTCTGTGTTCTTCAAATTTCCAGGCTGACTTTCTGATTTTAACAGTCTAAGATAATTAAACATCGCCAAAACAGTGGCTGGGTCTCTGCAGACTTGAATAACTGTCAACTAAAATTCAAAAGAATCCACCATGATTGGCATAACTAAATAAATCACGCAACTGTTTACAATTAAAATGTATGACTTGGGTCCTCCGTCAAGCTACCTGTTTCAAAAGCTCACAACATTTTATTTAATTGGGGGGTGGGGAGGGGGTGGTGTAAATTCTGAATGCAGCTAGTTGTTAAACTCCCCTATCTTCTCAGTAAATTAAAGCTACTCCAACTCAGCTAAAACCAGACACAAATGATTAATATTCAGAGGTTTCAATAGTCGCTCTGATCAACCATCAACTACCCGCAGACTGGATTTACTGCAGGATAAATATTCTCAGCACCTCAACTGTACTATTAGCGCTAATTGTTCTGCATCACAAAGTTGTTACTATGAAACAGAATAATCTAAATTAGAAGCATTAATGGAAATGGAATGAAAATTCCAATTCCAAATCAGAAATGGCCCTGTATGTCTGGGTGGTTTCTTTTAAAAAGATTAACTATCATGGTAACTACCTCAGAATTAACAGGCTGCTCTGTACCTCAGTAATGCAGACACATGAACAACATATAAATCTACCAAGTGGGAAAATAAAGAACAGTTTCTGAAAGTCCTAAGGCGCTCCATTCCTCAATTGTAGTCCACTTCATATGTGTCAAGACTTTTAAATCCAATGATCTGATTAGCTGTCCAGCAGTGCTGCTTCATTTCAATACTGCATCCGACTGACAGTAATCAGCACTCTCCAGAGACACCAGTTCTACCCAGAAAGCATTTGACGGAGCACAAAACTATCCAGCTTCTGTGTTTTCAACCATTTTCAGCAGCTTACTGGAGTTTTCTATCGGAACCAATTAGAAAAAAAAGACAGACATTTCCCAACACACCTTGCAAGCTCCCCAACATTTTCTTTTAAATAAAGTGGTGTCCGGATAAGACTCGAAGTAACTCATTTTCCACAAGTTATCTACTGGAACAGTCAGGCATATGAACAAACAAGCAGGAAAATTGAATATTTGACCAAAAGCAAAATGCACCTAATGACAGATTGCACGAAACCTTTTTGCACTCCTGCATTCTAACATGGAAATCACCAGGGATGATCTGTGAGTGTTGACGGGTGTGAATATAGTAATGCAGATGAGGCCCAGAACTGGGTAGCTGAGCCATACAGAACAGGGCATTAACAGCATCGATCCTATAATCTGTGCTGAGCTATTCTGTATCACCTAGGGTGGTGGAAGGAAGTGGTCTGAGCCACTGGGTTAAGAAGACAATAATCAGCGGGGCCTATTCCTAATCGTTTGGTCACTTCTGCGAAAGGTGAGTATGTGTTGACTCAGAAATAGGAGTGGGCCTGGCTGAGGTGCCTGCGCATTCACATAGCCTCCTGAGACGCACTGCAAAAGCTCACATGTGAACCACGGTAATTTGGGAGAGATACCAGAGGGAAGCTGATGACCCCTGGAGCTGTACTCCAACAAGCTGCCAATATTTTCAGGACAGGAATGAGTGGGGACAAAATGTGTAAAGTGGAAATAAAAATGGAACCACAAGGTAATGGAAATTTTTACCTCATGGTTTGCTGTTTTTGTACACCGTTTGAATCGGTGTACTTTGGCACATTTAAAGTTCATATCTTCCAGTGAAAGGGTTAACCCTTTCCATCAAATTTGATTCTATTTGCAGTTTGGAAGCAGTCTGTCAGAACTATATGTTATTTCCCAAATCCTGAGTGAGTCACAGCTGTCGCCTAGATACCGTATGGTCCATCCAAAAGTAATAAGTTAAGCTGCCTCTATTAATAAAAAATACATTCCAAAATAAATCTGTGGATCTGATAGATTGCTGACAGGTACAGGATAGATTGGTGGAACTGACAGTGCTGTCACAGTCCTGTACAGCTGATAAGCTAGCAAATGAAATGTAACAGAGAGGGGAAAAAGACAAACAATCTGTTGTAGTAGGAGTTTGGAGAAAATAAACTACCTGCTAGATCGCCTCGGCGTAAAAAAAAAGTTCTCAGATTGGTCAGTAGTATTGGTAGACTACTGGGCAGGCGGTGGCGTAGTGGTATTATCACTGGACTAATAACCCAGAAACCCAGGGTATTTCTCTGGGGACATGGGTTCGAATCCCACCACAGCAGAAGGTGGAATTTGAATTTAATTAATAAATCTGGAATTAAAAGCTAGTCTAATGTTGGCCATGAAACCATTGTCGATTGTTGTAAAAACCCATCTGGTTCACTAATGTCCTTCAGGGAAGAAAATCTGCTGTCCTCACCTTATCTGGCCGACATGTGACTCCAGACCCACAGCAATGTGGTTAACTCTTACATGCCCTCTGAAATGGCCTAGCAAGCCACTCAGTTGTACCTAACTACTACAAAGTCAATAAAAAGGAATGAAACTGGACGGACATCCCAGCATCGACCTAGGCACCGGAAATGACAATGGCAAACCCAGCCCTGTCGACCCTGCAAAGTTCTCCTTACTAACATCTGGGAGCTTGTGCCAAGGTTGGGAGAGCTGTCCCACAGACGAGTCAAGCAACAGCCTGACATAGTCATACTCACGGAATCATACCTTACAGACAATGTCCCAGACACTGCCATCACCATCCCCGGGTATGTCCTGTCCCACCAGGACAGGTAGGATAGACCCACCAGAGGTGGTGGCACAGTGGTATACAGGAGGGAGGGAGTTACCCTGGGAGTCCTCAACATCAACTCAGGACCCCATGAAGTCTCATGGCATCAGGTCAAACATGGGCAAAGTAACCTCCAACTGATTACCACCTACCGCCCTCCCTCAGCTGATGACTCGGTACTCCTCCATGTTGAACACCACTTGGAGGAAGCACTGAGGGTGGCAAGGGCACAAAATGTACTCTGGGTGGGGACTTCAATGTCCATCACCAAGAGTGGCTCGGTAGCACCACTACTGACCGAGCTGGCCGAGTCCGAAAGGACATAGCTGCTAGACTGGGTCTGCGGCAGGTGGTGGGGGTACCAACACGAGGGAAAAACATACTTGACCTCGTCCTCACCAATCTGCCTTCCGCAGATGCTTCTGTCCATGACAGTATTGGTAGGAGTGACCACCGCACATTCCTTGTGGAGACGAAGTCCTGCCTTCACATTGAGGATACCGTCCATCGTGTTGTGTGGCACTACCACCGTGCGAAATGGGATAGATTTCGAACAAAACTAGCAATGCAAAACTGGGCATCCATGAGGCACTGTGGGCCATCAGCAGCAGCAGAATCGTACTCGACTACAATCTGAAACCTCATGGCCTGGCATATCCCCCACTCTACCATTACCATCAAGCCAGGAGACCAACCCTGGTTCAATGAAGAGTGCAGGAGGGCATGCCAGGAGCAGCACCAGGCAGACCTAAAAATGAGGTGTCAACCTGGTGAAGCTACAACCCAGGACTACTTGCATGCCAAACTGCATAAGCAGCATGTGACAGACAAAGCTAAGCGATCCCATAACCAATGGATCAGATCTAAGCTCTGCAGTCCTGCCACATACAGCCCTGAATGGTGGTGGACAATGAAACAACTAACTGGAGGAGGTGGCTCCACAAATATCCCCAACCTCAATGATGGGGGAGCCCAGCACATCAGTGCGAAAGATAAGGCTGAAGCATTTGCAACAATGTTCAGCCAGAAGTGGCGAGTTGATGATCCATCTCAGCCTCCTCCTGAAGTCCACAACGTCACAGATGCCTGACTTCAGCCAATTCGATTCACTCCGCGTGATATCAAGAAATGACTGAAGGCACTGGATATTGCAAAATCTATGGACCCTGACAATATTCCGGCAATAGTACTGAAGATCTGTGCTCCAGAACTTGCCACGCCCCAAGCCAAGCTGTTCCAGTACAGCTACAACACTGGCATCTACCCTGCAATGTGGAAAATTGCCCAGGTATGTCCTGTACACAAAAAGCTGGACAAGTCCAACCCGGCCAATTACAGCCCCATCAACTACTCTCAATCATCAGTAAAGTGATGGAAGGTGTCAATAACAGTGCCATTAAGTGGCACTTGCTTAGCAATAACCTGCACAGTGACGCTCAGTTTGGGTTCCGCCAGGGCCACTCAACTCCTGACCTCATTACAGCCTTGGTTCAAACATGGACAAAAGAGCTGAACTCAAGAGGTGAGGTGAGAGTGACTGCCCTTGACATCAAGGCAGCATTTGACCAAGTATGGCATCAAGGAGCCTTAGCAAAACTGAGGTCATTGGGAATCAGGTGGAAAACCCTCCGCTGGCTGGAGTCATACCTAGCGCAAAGGAAGATGGTTGTGGTTGTTGGAGGTCAATCATCTGAGCTCCAGGACATCAATGCAGGAGTTCCTCAGGGTAGTGTCCTCGGCCCAACCATCTTCAGCTGCTTCATCAATGACCTTCCTTCATTCATAAGGTCAGAAATGGGGTTGTTTGCTGATAATTGCACAATATTCAGCACTATTCGAAACTCCTCAAATACTGAAGCAGTCCTTTTAGAAATGCAGCAAGACCTGGACAATATCCAGGCTTGGGCGGATAAGTGGCAAATAACATTCACGTTACACAAGTGCCAGGCAATGACCATCTCCAACAAGAGAGAATCTAACCATCTCCCCTTGACATTCAACAGCATTACCATCGCTGAATCCCCCACTATCAACATCCTAGGGGCTACCATTGACCAGAAACTGAACTGGAGTAGCCATATAAATACCGTGGCGACAAGAGCAGGTCAGAGGCTAGGAATCCTGAGGCAAGTAACTTACCTCCTGACTCCCCAAAGCCTGTCCACCATCTACAAGGCACAAGTCAGGAGCGTGATGGAATACTGTCCATTTGCCTGGATGGGTGCAGCTCCAACAACACTCAAGAAGCTCGATACCATCCAGGACAAAGCAGCCCGCTTGATTGGCACCACATCTACAAACATTCACTCCCTCCACCACCGACGCACAGTGGCAGCAGTGTGTACCATCTGCAAGATGCACTGCAGCAATGCACCAAGGCTCCTTAGACAGCACCTTCTAAATCCGCGACCTCTACCAACGAGAAGGACAAGGGCAGCAAATACATGGGAACACCACCACCTGCAAGTTCCCCTCCAAGTCACACACCATCCTGACTTGGAACTATATCGCCGTTCCTTCACTGTCGCTGGGTCAAAATCCTGCAACTTCCTTCCTAACAGCACTGTGGGTATACCTACCCCAAATGGACTGCAGCGGTTCAAGAAGGCAGCTCACCACCACCTTCTCAAGGGAAATTAGGGATGGGCAATAAATGCTGGCCTGGCCAGTGATGCCTACTCCCATGAATGAATAAACTTACACGTTCTGCCAAAACTAACACCTTCTGCACTTCCGGGGCCCATATCCCTCTGTTCCCTTCCTATTCATGTATTTTTCAAGATGTCTCTTAATCGTCGCTATCGTATCTGCTTCCACCACCTCCCCTGGCAGCAGGTTCCAGACACTCACTCCAGAATTGCACGCAATATTCTAAGTGTGGCGGAACTAAGGTTCTGTACAGCTGCAACATGACTTGCCAATTTTTATACTCTATGCCCCGACCGATGAAGGCAAGCATGCCGTATGCCTTCTTGACTACCTTATCCACCTGCGTTGCCACTTTCAGTGATCTGTGGACCTGTACACCCAGATCTCTCTGCCTGTCAATACTCCTAAGGGTTCTGCCATTTACTGTATACCTCCCACCTGCATTAGACCTTCCAAAATGCATTACCTCACATTTGTCCGGATTAAACTCCATCTGCCATTTCTCCGCCCAAGTCTCCAACCGATCTATATCCTGCTGTATCCTCTGACAATCCTCATCACTATCCACAACTCCACCAATCTTTGTGTCGTCCGCAAACTTACTAATCAGACCAGCTACATTTTCCTCCAAATCATTTATATATACTGCAAACAGCAAAGGTCCCAGTACTGATCCCTGTGGAACACCACTAGTCACATCCCTCCATTCAGAAAAACACCCATCCACTGATACCCTCTGTCTTCTATGACCGAGCCAGTTCTGTATCCATCTTGCCAGCTCCCCTCTGATCCCGTGTGACTTCACCTTTTGTATCAGTCTGCCATGAGGGACCTTGTCAAAGGCTTTACTAAAGTCCATATCGATAACATCCCATTGTGGTAGAAACTCCATTTGAAGCAGCTGTCAGTATTTACCACAGATCTTAAAATGTTGGCATCTGGATACCACCAATTTTTGTGCAAGATCTAAAATACATCGGCCTAGTAACCCAGGGGTGGGGTATGCTGCAGGTGCTGGACACAAGGACCAATCCGTCTGCCTGAATGGCGAGGTCTGGAGTACACCTGATATTGGGTCTCAAACCTCATTACCAGAGAGCCAGCGAGCTGTGGACAGTAACAGGTAGCTTGCTGTTGAAGCTGGATTGAAGATCAGACTGCTGAAACATCAGCAACAGCCCTCAGTCAAGTGATGAACTGGGAGGGAGGCGCATACTGGGAAAGGGGGTGTTTGTGTCAGGAAGTAGCAGAACCAAGAGGGTTAGGGCAATGGCTGTGGAGATAGCATCAGTAGTAGTACAGTGAAGGGAAGGGAAGATTGTGGTAGAAACAGGGCAGTGGTAGCATTGGAACAAGTGAGAAAGGTAGTGCTGCAATCGCGGTGTAAGGTAAAGGTAGAGTGGCCTGATGGAGAGGGAAAGGAGAAATGGTGGCAACAATTGGGAGGGGAGCATGGCCTGGAGAAGGTAGTGGTGGCAATCAGGGGAGAGGTATTGGTGCCGGTGATGGAGGAGTGGGGGTAACGGCATTAACTGGGGTTAAGGAGCAGTGACTGACAGTAGCCTATGCACTTTGAATGTGGGGTTAGAAGAATAACTCCTACTAATTGCTTTCGATCCACCAGTGGCACCAGAATAACGGCATAAAATGTCCATCACGATATTCAAAATAGCAGTCAAAGGATTTGAACGAATGAAAGCAGGAGATCACATGGTCAATGAGACGAATAAATAACATGTTGTTGGAAGTTTAATGGCACTGTGGCTTAAACACTATGGTTTTACTTCTGGGTCTTGGTTTAAATCCAACCCAGAATGATTATGTAATGACCTTCTCTATCTGCAGGCCGGATAAATCCAATGTAAAATGAGCTTGTGCATCCTGACTCTATTTCTTAGTAGGCACGGCTGCACAGTACAAAACCGCTCCTAATCCAGCAAAGATTGGCAATGCCACTGAAACTGGCCTCAGGATAGTTGATGTGGGAAATGGATGACAAATACAGTAGAGGGAGCTCTTCTGAGGTTGAGGCTGAGGCATATTTTTGAGGCAGAGTAAAGCAATCTTTACTTTGGGAAAGATTTTTAACTCATTCAAATTCCATCCGCTTGCACAGAGTTAAAATAAGGCCCAAATTGAATCCAGCTTTGTGCATTACCTTGGAACGTTTGATGGAATAACGCGCCAGAAATATCAAGTATTTCATTCCACAGCACTAACATCTCTTACCTTGAACATGAAAACTAATAGTTACACTTAGAATTAGAATTAGAATTAGAATTAGAATATTACAGCGCAGTACAGGCCCTTCGGCCCTCGATGTTGCGCCGATCATCTGACCTACACTATTCCATTTACATCCATATGTCTATCCAATGACCACTTAAATGCCCTTAAAGTTGGCGAGTCTACTACTGTTGCAGGCAGGGCGTTCCACGCCCCTACTACTCTCTGCGTAAAGAAACTACCTCTGACATCTGTCCTATATCTTTCACCCCTCAACTTAAAGCTATGTCCCCTCGTGTTTGCCATCCTCATCCGAGGAAAAAGACTCTCACTATCCACCCTATCTAACCCTCTGATTATCTTGTATGTCTCTATTAAGTCACCTCTCCTCCTCCTTCTCTCTAACGAAAACAACCCCAAGTCCCTCAGCCTTTCCTCGTAAGACCTTCCTTCCATACCAGGCAACATCCTAGTAAATCTCCTCTGCACCCTTTCCAAAGCTTCGACATCCTTCCTATAATGCGGTGACCAGAACTGCACGCAATACTCCAGGTGCGGCCTCACCAGAGTTTTGTACAGCTGCATCATGACCTCGTGGCTCTGAAACTCGATCCCCCTACTAATAAAGGCTAACACACCATATGCCTTCTTAACAGCCCTATTAACCTGGGTAGCAACTTTCAGGGATTTATGTACCTGGATACCAAGATCTCTCTGCTCATCTACACTACCAAGAATCTTCCCATTAGCCCAGTACTCTGCATTGCTGTTACTCCTTCCAAAGTGAATCACCTCACACTTCTCCGCATTAAACTCCATTTGCCATCTCTCAGCCCAGCTCTGCAGCCTATCTATGTCCCTCTGTACCCTACAACACCCTTCGACACTATCCACAACTCCACCGACCTTCGTGTCATCCGCAAATTTACTAACCCACCCTTCTACACCCTCATCCAGGTCGTTTATAAAAATGACAAACAGCAGTGGCCCCAAAACAGAACCTTGCGGTACACCACTAGTAACTAAACTCCAGGATGAACATTTGCCATCAACCACCACCCTCTGTCTTCTTTCAGCTAGCCAATTTCTGATCCAAAGCTCTAAATCACCTTCAACCCCATACTTGCGTATTTTCTGCAATAGCCTACCGTGGGGAACCTTATCAAACGCCTTACTGAAATCCATATACACCACATCCACGGCTTTACCCTCATCCACCTGTTTGGTCACCTTCTCGAAAAACTCAATAAGGTTTGTGAGGCACGACCTACCTTTCACAAAACCGTGCTGACTATCGCAAATGAACTTATTCTTTTCAAGATGATTATAAATCCTGTCTCTTATAACCTTTTCCAACATTTTACCCACAACCGAAGTAAGGCTCACAGGTCTATAATTACCAGGGCTGTCTCTACTCCCCTTCTTGAACAAGGGGACAACATTTGCTATCCTCCAGTCCTCCGGCACTACTCCTGTCGACAATGACGACTTAAAGATCAACAACAACGGCTCTGCAATCTCCTCCCTGGCTTCCCAGAGAATCCTAGGATAAATCCCATCTGGCCCAGGGGACTTATCTATTTTCACTCTTTCCAAAATTGCTAACACCTCCTCCTTGTGAATCTCAATCCCATCTAGCCTAGTAGGCTGTATCTCAGTAATCTCCTCGGCAACATTTTCTTTCTCTACTGTAAATACTGACGAAAAATATTCATTTAACGCTTCCCCTATCTCCTCCGATTCCGCACACAACTTCCCACTACTATCCTTGATTGGCCCTGTTCTAACTCTTATCATTCGTTTATTCCTGATATACCTATAGAAAGCCTTAGGGTTTTCTTTGATCCTATCCGCCAATGACTTCTCGTGTCCTCTTCTTGCTCTTCTTAGCCCTCCCTTTAGATCCTTCCTGGCTAGCTTGTAACTCTCAAGCGCCCTAACTGAGCCTTCACGTCTCATCCTAACATAAGCCGCCCTCTTCCTCTTGACAAGCGCTTCAACTTCTTGAGTAAACCACGGCTCCCTTGCTCGACAACTTCCTCCCTGCCTGACAGGTACATACTTATCAAGGACACGCATTAGCTGCTCCTTGAATAAGCTCCACATTTCGTTTGTGCCCATCCCCTGCAGTTTCCTTCCCCATCCTACACATCCTAAATCTTGCCTAATCGCGTCATAATTTCCTTTCCCCCAGCTATAATTCTTGCCCTGCGGTATATACCTGTCCCTGCCCATCGCTAAGGTAAACCTAACCGAATTGTGATCACTATCGCCAAAGTGCTCACCTACATCTAAATCAAACACCTGGCCGGGTTCATTACCCAGTACCAAATCCAATGTGGCATCGCCCCTGGTTGGCCTGTCCACATACTGTGTCAGAAAACCCTCCTGCACACACTGGACAAAAACAGACCCATCTAAAGTACTCGAACTATAGTATTTCCAGTCAATATTTGGAAAGTTAAAGTCCCCCATAACCACTACCCTGTTACTCTCGCTCCTGTCGAGAATCATCTTCGCTATCCTTTCCTCTACATCTCTGGAACTATTCGGAGGTCTATAGAAAACTCCCAACAGGGTGACCTCTCCTCTCCTGTTTCTAACCTCGGCCCAGACTACCTCAGTAGACGAGTCCTCAAACGTCCTTTCTGCCGCTGTAATACTTTCCTTGATTAACAATGCCACACCCCCCCCTCTTTTACCCTCTTCTCTGTTCTTTCTGAAACATCTAAATCCCGGAACCTGCAACATCCATTCCTGCCCCTGCTCTACCCATGTCTCCGAAATGGCCACAACATCAGGATCCCAGGTACCAACCCATGCTGCAAGCTCACCCACCTTATTCCGGATGCTCCTGGCAAAAAATCAAGCTACCTGGTTGATATACATACTTCAGTATTGAATTTAGAGTTCTTGCCTATTTTTGTTATTGTTTATTTTATCTTTATTTGATCTTCTCAATGCTTTTATTCCCGACAAGGCATGGTATCTCTCAGTACACACTTATAGAATAATTGCCTTTGAATTTCTATAATTAGAAAGGTTTCTAGCCAACATTTCAGTCGACTTGTACTAATCCTAACCATAATGGTTTACTGACAATGATTTCAAATCATAAAGTAACATATCAAATTTAAAGCACTAACCACATTAGAAAATGATGCTATTATAAAGGGCTGACACTGATATGATCAGTCTACTGAACAAATGCAAAATGCAGTCATTATACCGTCAGACTGGACTTGGTCACCGATAAAGGAAAATAAATAGGAACATACTCGAAAATTCTAGAGTTTGAAATGAAGAAAATCGTTGAGCTTATTAAGCCCGTGTTTGATTATCTCTTTCATGGAGGTTGTCCAACTTAATCATCCAAGGCAGGAAAATCACAGATAGGTAATACTTCAAAGATGTGTAATTTCTCAACTGTAAAAGCAAATCATGTAAAACTCCTGCAAATGAATCCAACTTTACAACCCATACAATTCAAATTCAACTAGGTCCATTCCATAGTAACCTCTTGCGTGGCCCAAGCACAGGAATTGTCTTATTCCACAGTGAATATGATGTATTCCTGCTCTTATTTACCCCCTTCAATCATGTTCTTAAGTGGAAATTTGTCCAGCCATTATATCCAACCATTATATCTAGCCATGTAATACAGAATGTAACTGCTTTTGCTGAACTTCATTCCATAAAAATACCTTTTACTGTGGAGAGGGTAAAACAATTCTACAGTGTTACTTGAGGCTTGCTAATTTTGCATTTATATCTTCCAATTCTATAATCACAGTCTAATCTTGCATCTATATCATCAATGACTTTCATCATTATAAATATCCAAAATATATCCCCAAATAATGAACCAAATGTCACTGATTAAATAAAACAACTCCATATCATGTATTATTCTGTGAATTAGGTACAGTGGGGACTAGGATATAGTGATATCCAAAATGATTTAAATCTGAGGTTATAGAATAAAGGAGTGGAAAAAGCACATCTTAACACTGCAATCACAAAAATGACACTTTAAACTGGGATATGTTTGATTATTCACTTCTGCATGCTAATAATTAGAAAGTTAAGTCGATTTCAATGGGACTTTTTGATCCAAACTGCAATATGTGGCCCAAAACAATTGTGAACAATGGCAAACTTACAATAGTTGAAGCTTCACAATGAATTTAGATCTGACTGGCTGAAACAGTAATCATATGTTTCAGATCTGAGAAACAGGAGTATAACATATACCAGGAAACAATTTTAGGTTGCTATTACATTTCTGCAGACACGCTTCACTAGTTAGTGTTCGGGCAGCAGAAAAAGATTGATACACCTTCTTGCACAACTCAATCATGTTAGTCTTGGTTAACTGTACAATGTGTCATATAAATTGGATGAAATACAATATCCTCACTAATATTGCTCTTCTTCTCTGCTGTCTTTACAGGAACATCTGGGACCACAGCAATATACTTTATGCTCCTAGGCTTTCTGGTGCAAACTTCACTGTTGGTTCTTCATGCAGGTTCTGAATCCTCAGGCTGCAGGACAAATCCCTTAATTCAGCCTACAATCATATTATTCCTATTGCACCAGAACAAGTGAAGAACTACGTTCAGCAATCCAAGGATTTGGAGACTGGATGAAGAAGAGATTGGAGGTGGCTTATCCTAATCACCTATTGTAAAGTGTCATGTTTTGTCTTCTTGGGCCACTTAATTGCACCTCCTCATGGAACCATATTGGAAATATAAATATATGCAGCCATATCTTAGATATATCTGAAGTTGCTAACTATCCTATTTTTGATTTATCCAGCAGTGAAGACTTCAAAATTCAAACTGGATAAATCAATCAATAAGAAATGTAAGTGCAAGTAAGATTGAATAACATGGACGTTGAGGGATGGATTGCTAAGGCTGGTGGGTTCCATGTTGCTCTGGGGCCATAGGGTGCATCTGCAAGTTACCATGAACTGTATATTATGTTGTGATCAGGAAAGATGGACAAACTGTCATGAATGGGACAGAAATTTATTCTCCAGAGATTGCAAGCAGTAAAGAGGATGAATGGGATAACAGAACCCACACATTTTTAGCCAGTTTGCTTTGGTTATATTAGACATCATTAATGATGTATGTGCAGTCTATGAAAAACGATATGAGCAGATGTTTGAGCCGAGTTAAATTGTCACTTCGCTCAATATGCTGGTTCAGCTCGAGGCGAGCTTTGCCTCCACTGGATCCACGTGTCTATACTGCAAGGTCATTGTGGATATTCTCAATGCACTCTCTAGGATTCTGTGCCTCGATTGGTTGCAATATCAGTTCCCGACAGATTATTTACTGAAGAAGCTCAAGTAAAATTCACTCTAATGTCACCCTGATGTAGTTTTGTGATTCTTCAGCTGAAGTAAAATGTGGTAGAAGCAAAGATGCCAAGGTTGTGGCAAAGCAAAAATAACTGTTTCAATAATTACACTATTCCCTGCACCCCACCTCCCCAAACTGAGTAGAAAGCATGTTTGTTTGTTTGGGACAGGCTCAAGGGGCTGAATGGCCTACTCCTGTTCCTATCTTCCTATGTTTCTATGTGTAATGTGCATGTGAGTGTATGTGCATAAGGGAGGGAGAGAGAAAGAAAAATGTGTGCGATAGAAAAAGGATGGGAGAGAAAGAGGGGAAGAAGGAAATAAAGCTGCAAATGAACAAATTGATTGAATCCATTTATCGCCATTTGCTCTACATCAGGGTTGTCCAACATATGGCCCACAGGCCAGAATCCGGCCTACCAAATGTTTCTATCCGGCCCACGGACGTAAACTGTTCCTGGGGCCGTTCCTCATACTCACTGTGACTGGAGATGAGAAATTTCCCTTTGTCAGTCCAGTTTTTAAACTATTACACCAACATCAGAAACCATTGAAGACATATGAACAGTAAGAGAGAAAAGTCTCCTACAGTGAACAAGGTTTAAGAAGAATACTGGGCCCCAGTGAAAAGTAAGAGCTGTCTACAATAAAGGACTTTACGGTGAGCTGGAAATGCAGCGCAGTAAACAAGGACCTCTTCTGAAATTGCCTCAAACCTCTCCATTTTATTTTTCTTCTGATTGGCCAGAAAATCCCGAGTTTGTTGGGAAATGGCTGTTCCTGATGTCATCAGCTGTCACCTGTGAAACTTACAGCGATCTTCTTAAAAAGAACTGACCAACCATCTGCCGAACATTCCACTCTCTGCAACTGTGTGACAGAGAGAGGGTGGAGAGAGGGGGAGAGACAGAAGGGGAGAGGAGAGAACAGAGAGAGGGAGATGGGGGAACAGACAGAAGAGAAAGGGGAACAGAGAGAAGGGGGAGAGAGAGGGGGGAGAGAGAAAGAGGGGGAAACAGAGAGAGAGAGAGAGGCGGGGATAGAGAGAGAGAGGCGGGGACAGAGAGAGAGAGGGGGGCAGATAGACAGAGAGGGGGGATAGAGAGATGGGGGGGCAGAGAGACAGAGAGAAAGGGGGAGAGAGAGAGAGAGAAAGGGGGAAGGGGGAGAGACAGAAAGAGAGGGGGGACATAGAGACAGGGGGACAGAGAGACGGCGGGGGCAGAGAGAGCAGGGAACACTGAGCGGGGAGCAGGGAACACTGGAGACACAGAGGGTGGAGAGATGGGGGAGAGGGACAGAGAGAGGGGGGAGGAGGAGACAGAGAGAGGGGGGAAAGGAGACAGAGAAAGGTGGGAGGGAGAGACAGAGGTGGGAGGGAGAGACAGAGACAGTCAGATAGACAGAGAGAGAGAGACAGAAGAGGGAGAGCGAGTCAAAGGGTCATTTACTTTCGGCACAGAAGGAGGCCATTTTGTCCATCAAGCCCATGCCAGCTCTCCACAGAGCTATGCAGTCAGTCCCACTCCATGGCTCAATCCCTGTACGCCTGCAAGTCAATTTCTCTCAGGTGGCCATACAATTTCCTCTTGAAATCATTAATCGTCTCCACTTCCATCACCTTTGTGGGCAGAGAGTTCCAGGTCATTACCACCTGCTGCATAAAAAAGTGCTTCCTCAAATTCCCCCTGCATCTTTTGCGCAAAACTTTCAGTCTGTGTCCCCTCGTCCTGGAGGGGAGGGAAGAGAGAACAAGACACACACACACACAGAGTGACTGGAGGGGTGGGGGGAGAGAGAAATCATGGTCTCTCCTGAAAGGTGAACATCTGTCCAGAATATTCAGCATTGTTACATCAAGTGTGCAAGCAGAGACTGACTACTTATGCAACCAAAAACAATGCCAGGTGTGTCTGTGCGGAGTTTGCAAGTTCTCCCTGTGACCGCGTGGGTTTTCGCCGGATGCTCCGGTTTCGTCCCACAGCCAAAGACTTGCAGGTTGATAGGTAAATTGGCCATTATAAATTGCCCCTAGTATAGGTAGGTGGGAATGTGGTAGGAATATGGGATTAATGTAGGATTAGTATAAATGGGTGGTTGATGGTCGGCACAGACTCGGTGGGCCGAAGGCCCTGTTTCAGTGCTGTATCTCCAAATAAAATAAATAAATAAATATGTCACTAAATCAGTTTTCAATATAGTGACGAGAAAGAAAGTCAATAAAATAGTCTTCTCATTTAAAGCTTCAAGCTTCTTCACAAAAATGCACATTTGTTGTTGTTTTTATTAGTATGATAAATATTAAATGCCTTCAACTTTTGAAATTTGCTCACTGCCCGCCCGCCCACCTCCCCACTCCCCCCCACAACCTCTCCAGGACTGAGCAAAAATCGCAATGCAGTCCTCTGCCCGCAAAGGTTGGACAACCCTGCTCTACATCCATGCCAGTCTTCACCTGATCTAATTCATCTTGGGTGCAGCCAAAATAGGAAAAATAACAAACCATTCATATTTAGCAACACACATCTCTTCATTGCTCTCCTCAAAAATGAAAATAGAAATCAGAACCAGAACATTAACACCAGAAAAAAATTGGGAGCAGAAAATAGATCAGAGTTTGAGGTCAGGATAGCAATCCTCCCCTGTGTTGAACAAAATTGAAGGTATGTTTTAGAATCCAGAAAATGTCTTTGCATTGTTTGAAATTATGCCTTTCACTGAAATAGTGTGGGTGTCTCTGTATTACAAAATTACACATTATAGAATACAAGGGACATTTCAATAAGTCATGTGTAACATTAATGTTGGAATGTTGAGATGTGTGTGGGGATAGTACCAGAAAAGCACTTTTGCAAAATTTTGCTATGTTAATGTAAAACAGCGGGAGCTAATCAGGTGAAAATGCTGCAATGTTATTCTGTGAGACATGTTGGACTGATCTCCACTTGGAACTTCAAGATTTCCAAAGCCCAGTTTCTAAAAGGTAGGGCGTGTTATTTATCAGAAAATGCTGGAAATACTGCATTTTCCATGTTTATTTTCGATTTTCAGCATCTGCAGTATTTTGCTTTCTTACTATTTACATTTTATCCAGGACAATCTCAACAATCATACACGTGATATGTAAGGTCCAGTTATCATTCTGGCATTATATACCATTTTAATCCCTGAAACTAATTTAATATTGTGGGACAGTTCGATTGACGCCACTTTGAATTGCTGTTTTCTTCCCAAATCAGGTTTTCAAGGATCAAATACAGTTTTGGCTAGAAAAGCATAGGGTATTAACTGTAATATAATTACATTCTCAATGAAGTACTGCTTTTTATAAAAAAAAATGCCTTTCAACAACATGAGATGGAGATTTTATGCCGGTGCTCAGCATTTGCACTTCAATGAATCCTTTATCTCAGTTCATTTGTGAACTCAGTGGTTCTTCCTGATGTGGTGCAGGCAGAATTCTTCATGTAATGTCTCATATCAATCACATTTTTTTAATAAGTGATTTTTTTAAAAGGGGCCCTGATAGCAAGAATCCATATTTAAATAACAATTATAGATTTTATTTTACTAAATGTTGTTGTTTAATATACATGTGTGGTAATATCTTTCATTTTTGATGTTTGGTCACAATTACATTATTTATTTAGATGAGATGTCTGTGTATTTAATAGAAAAGATATAGATCTATAGAAATGATAATACTCGACTTATTCAGATGTTAATATTGTATTCTAGGTTCTGGAATTTGGGTTAACTCAACCAGATAATACTGATTGAGTAAACCAAATGCTGCATCAGTCACATTGTGAAACTAATGTTTGTTCACTCAAGTTAAAAATTTTTAAAACTCAGAAAAAAGCATCAGCATTGTTCAATAGTGGCAAGTCACTTGGAAAGAAAAGGATGTGAATGTTTGATGCAATCTTGCATTACATGAAGTACCACAGTTCAAGAGCTGCCTCACTGCTTGCCTAATAGTTGTTGCAATCAACATTTCCAGTGCCTTTTATTTTTGGAATGGGGTCCTTGAGTTGATTAAAGCTTTAGGTGCAGCCAAGTTTTTCAGTTGGCTTTGTGTTCACCATTCTGGCACGTAACATACTACAGAAGTCATTGGAACCTCTACACTATAGTCACTATTGTGGCATCTAACAGTTAATATTCAATACTGGTTAATCCAAAGGACTGACTGGCCTTGAATGAAATTTACTGATGGCCAAACACACTGAAAGTGAATTTTTCCAGTTCTGTGCTCACTGCTGACCTTCACAGTAACATTATCATTGAAGGAATTTCACTCCTTCATTTCCGATATGACGGTATCAAACCGAGTTCTCATCTGAATTTTAAGAATGCCCATTCCTACACAAATGCTATTATCCTGGCCTGCACTAAATTCATCACTGTGAACCCATTTACCAATTTCAAATCAACTCACAGATACAAAAGTAAAGTATTTCAAGGTATTAATCTCAGAGAGTGGTTCTGATGATGTCATAACCTGTACATGCAACACTTCAGCAGTTCATAACCACTACCTGAACTTTAAGATAATTACAGGCTATGGGGCGAATATTTACTTACATAAAGCACAGGTAGTGGGTGGGTCAGAAAGACATGGGGAACGCACAGTTCATGATTCCCCTCCCCACACATTGTGAAATTTTAAACTCCACAGTATGTCAGTGATGACACCAATCAATTCCCCAGGGAGAGGGGAGGGAGGATTCCTCGTGGGGAGAATCAGAGTTCAGAAGCCAGGTGTGTGGAGGATCGGAAGCTGTGTAGTTGGGGGGAGGGAGCAGACGTCAGAGGCCTTTGAGGGAAGGTCTCTTGGGAAAGTGCGTGATTGCGGAGGCTCCTCAGGCAGACATCTGGATCTAAGAGGTAGGTGTGGAGGCACTTACCTCCTGAATCCACCAAGTCCTTCATCAGGAAACCCAGCCAACAGCTGTTGAAGTAGAAAACCTGAATGACAATGAGGCTTGCAGCCTCATAACATTTTTAAATTTCCAACATTGAATGATGCTAGACTATTTCACCATGGAAAAGTGGTCGGATCACATCCAACCAGAGTCTTGGCCTTGTGAATGTCTACACTTGCACACCTTCCTGCAAAGGCACTGAATAGTTATCAAGAGTGAGAAGTCTGACATATTTTTCCCCTCCCTATCCCCAGAAATTTTGGTAGAATTTTTCTCCCTCTGTGTTGGCTGAAATCAAATAACTTAGCACAGACTGGGGATAAAAGCTGGGACATTCCTGGTCTAACCACTGTACATTGTGTGGTGTAGCATGTTGTTCTCAGTTTATGTTTGGAAACAGGTCAGAAGAATAATCACCAACATTGGCAGCATACTCCATGCAGTTGATGTATAATGAGGTGCATGTTGAATGGTCAGGAATATTGATGGAGCCACTGCACAGTTATCAAGTGACGATCAACAGTTCATTGCTGGGAAACATCGCAGTCAGTATATATTACATCTTACAACCGAAAGCAGGTTTATCTGTGGATACCACGGCTTTGATCCCACTTCAGGGCAGAGGTTAAGTCAGTCAGTTTGAATGCCCTGTATACACCTTTCGTTAATGAGTGAATAAATCCCTTGAGTTCATTCCTTCCTAACAGCCTATACAACTTTCATTAAATAACACATTTTAATATATCACTACTGTATATCTATCAGATGGTAGCAAGTGAAGAAATAATTTTTTTTAAAAGTTAGAAAATTACAAAGCAAGTGGATCAAAATTTAAGAGCTGATAAATAGGTAACCTTTCTGGTATAACAGGACATCCATTCCAATGAGGGGGCCTGGCTGAATCATTGACCTCACTCTTACAGCTGCATACTGCCGGCTTTTCTGTTATTATTTCATATTTTCAGTGTTTTCAAATTTTCTTGAAACATTTATGTATGTTCAGTTAAGTGCAGAAAGTTTTAAATGTAATTATTGTGTGAATAACATATTCTGAATCTTTAGAATCTCAAATTTTGATGAATTTACTACTCATGAAGATGTCAAAATGGAACATCTTACCCAATGCCAGGATGGAGCAGTCCTCGGTCAGGCTTAAGAGGGGTTAAGCAGCATTTTCACTGCCTGAGCAACATTCTGTATACTTTCTTTCCCCCTTCAGATTTCAGCAAGCTTCAAGTATTCATGAAGCTGAAGGACAATTTATCAGGATTGACATATTTCTTTCCCCATCCCCATGGTGTATGGCAATTTTTATCCTGCACAAGAAAAGATGGGGTGCAAAGCCCACTCTCCCATTCCACTATTAGTAGCCCTGGCTGTTCACAGTGCAATTCACCAGTACTTGGCCAAACCAGCATAAAAGAGCGATGTATTTTGAATGCAATTCCTTGCACTAGCTTAAACAACATTGTGCAAGAAGGCATTCCTGCCCATAAAACTAGCCATGTCCCCAGAACAAATTAATCATCATTGTTAGTGACTGTTACATGTGCCCATTTGCCTTTGAAAGGGTTCTTAACAGTAAACTTCTTTTTTTTTAGGAAGGAGGAGCTGGATTCTATGAGCTCACCGCCAAACTCGACGGCGAGCTCAAAAAATGGGCCACATGCCAAAGATCTGCCGCGATCTTAAGCGCAGTAGCCCATTTAAATAACCGGGATGACCTGCGCATCCACCTACGCACAACCCCAATTACGTGGAGGGGGCGGGCTGTCCGTCCCCGGCAATGTCAACTGCCTGTGCGCAGGTGCTGACGCATTTTTAAAGGACAGTCAGCCCTGCTGAATATTTAAATTTTTAAAGAGATATCCCCCCAGAATTACATAAATACATTTCTTATGCCCCTTTCCCACCCCCACCAACAATGACATTAACTATTTCCCCTTTCCCCCAAAAAACACTTACTTTTAACGTCTGACCTTCCCCCCCCCCTCCCAAACTGCACAAAGTTTAAAGTACAACCCTTTCCACCATTCCCGACACCCATGACATTTATTTGACTCTGTTCCCCCACCTCCCGCACTGATAAACTTACCTCCTCCCCACTCCCCACCAGTGTGGCTCCTTGTTTCCCCAGACAGGGAGCTGAAGGCACAGGAGTGCCAACCGCTGCGCCATAGATCGCGGGGGGCCCTCAAGATCGTGGATGAGTATTTTTAAATTAATTAATTTTATTAAATTTAAATATTCAAATTTGTGGTCCTGTCGCCCAGTCATTGGAAGGATCAGGCCGGGCCCTGTCGGCGTCGAGGTCCATGACAGGCTGCATCCGGAGCTATCTTCAGGCACCCCTTCACCACGGATCACAACATCGAGGGCTGCTTGAAATCCAGCCCAAGGAGACTAGCAGGCGTGTTTTAAAATGTGTTTTTTAAATAACATTTACCAAGAATCTAACTAGTAAATCATTCTGTATAGATTTTTTAAAGTCATTTTCAGTATCTAAAATTGTCTTACTCATAGGTGGTAGCCTAGACTGATTAAAAATGCTTATTTTTTGTGAGAAACCCATTTTCAGCTCGATTAATACAGCTGTACCAGGTTACCACTCAAATAGATCAAGAAGTATTTTTCAATGCAATGCTTTTTTAAAAAAAATTACATTCTAAAACACTGCCTGATTGTGCTGGTTTATGGCAGAATTTATGTTTTCTGATATACAAATGGGTTTGAGTAGAAACTTGAAGAAAAAACCTACTTCCCAAAACTAGTGCAATTTTGAGTGCAATTTGTACCTGGATCACTGATTGCACCAAAAGCAGAAACTCTGGGCCATATAATTTATTGCACCACTAACCTTCCAAACACAATATGGAGTGCAACTAATAGCAACAAATACTAAAGGGCTCATGGAGCCATCATTAGAACTGCAAACTCAGAAAGCTCGAATGATATTTATACATCTCATAGCAGCAGTTCTTATTGCATCTCTGAATTCTTATTGCCCCTCAGAAGGTTGAATACTCAAGGGTGGCTGGGTTTTTAGATGTGTCCAATTAGGGAAAACGATTTAAGTTTGTGTCATCAGTTGTGTCCATGAGGAGTTGCATTAAGATTGGCCAGACCTATTTCGTGACCCATATCTGCCATCAGTAAAAAGAAACTCATTACTTTCTAAAGATCTTCTGGTGCCTTAATATTGCATGTGAAATGAACAAATGAAAGGTCAAGATGAACAAGTAACACTCTTGTAATTGAATATGTTAGTGTGGGGAAATGAGATCGTGAGTACAGCAATTTATAATGATTAATGTGAGTACAAAAATGTATATACCTGTGAGGTTTTGATCCAGTCTACCACTTCAACACAACTTAGCAAAGGAAGAAGTAGGGTCATTTGACCTTTCTTTGGTTAACCTCCATGTCCCATAGATTTTTTACAATATGCTGAACATAAGAACTCCATTTTTTTCAGAGTATAATCAATCAATTTTAGCACCCTGTGCTTTTCTTTTCATCATGTTCTTTTGGTACTGAATATATTATTAAAGATTGTAGCTTGTACACTACAAAACCTACAAATAATTCTTACAAGCTCTCAAAATTTTTAATTCAGCACCTAGGGTTAAATGCCAAAGAGTCATCCAAATTCAAATTGATCCAAGATGGAACAGTTCAGATTTATCAGAAGTCACAATTGCCAAGTTCAGGGCCTTTTGGATTTTGGATGACACACAGAGGCTGTTTCTAGTAAGTGCACCTTGCAATTGCTGCTGAGGAGCCAACCAAAAGCAATCCTTGTCAAAATGACACATGAATCAGATATAAAAACAAGAAATGCTGGAAATATTCAGCAGGTCTGGCAGCATCTGTGGGTCTTCAGAACTGGCAAATATTAGAAATGTAAAAGGTTAAAAGCAAGTAAAGCGGGGGTGGGGCAACAGACAACAAAGGAGAAGATGTCGATAGGACACGGTCACAGAAGGTCATGGAGCAAAAGCAAACAATATCTTAATGGTGTGTTGAAAGACAAAGCATTAGCACAGATAGGGTGTTAACAGACTGAAAATTGAACAGCCGCAAGTACAAACATGAAAAAAACAGTGGGTAAGCAAACTGAACAAACTAAAATGAAATAAAATAAAACAAACACAAAAAAGTATAAAAAAGAAAAGAGAAAAAAATAACAAAAATGTAAATTGGGGGGGGGGGGGGGGGGGGGCCCGTCGTGCTCTGAAATTATTGAACTCAATGTTCAGTCCGGGACGCTGTAGTGTGCCTAATCGATAAATGAGATGCTGTTCCTCGAGCTTGCGTTGATGTTCACTGGGACACTGCAGCAATCCCAGGACAGAGATGTGAGCATGAGAGCAGGGGGGAGTGTTGAAATGGCAAGCAACCGGAAGCTTGGAGACAAAATATTGGATTTTTTTTTGGACAGGCATTCAAGTTCTCTTCTGAAAATACCAAACATTCCAAGAAGGGTTTTTGTTATTTTCTCATCTTCTTTCTGGGTTATTACAAGACACAGCATTATGCTGCTTAAAGGACAGGAAGCAACTTGAATTCAAACCTCTGCAAATCGCAGTCTTCAGCTTCTTGCTAAGAGGTGCATGATGAAGAAACCAAGGACCTCCTTGATCTTCCATGCTTCCCAGTGGCAGCTGCTCAGTCACTGCACACCAGAGCATGACCAAAATCATGAACTTCCTTTGGATAAATTCATTCATATAAATCTGCATCCTATCAATTTGGATTTTAGCACCATAACGGTTGGCATCCTTCCATCCAGGAAAGATGATGGGCACACAGCAAACAATCCATTTAGGTGGGTTGTCTTCTCTTGGTGTACCTTTGTTGATGCCAATCCTTGATCGGCAGGTTCTGCCACAAATGCCACACATGAAGCTGCCAAGTGATAGTGAGTTGTTGTTTTCGCTGTTAGCAGTTGATGCCAAGCTACTGTAGCCACTGGTCGTCGTGGTAGGACATGTCAGTCCACAGTGCAGTTTCCGTGCCAGCACATCTACTGTGGACATGATCTTCTCCATACACCAGCTACAAGCGAAGTGCAGGGAACAGAGTATACCCTTTTACCTTACTTTCGTAGATCTCACTATAGCATTCAACATCGTCAGCAGAACAGGACTCTTCAAGATTTTGGGAAAAATTGGCTGTCCAGCAAAGCTCCTCAGTCTCATCCGCTACTTCCGTGACAACATGCACTGCACTGTACAGTTTGATGGCTCCCCTTCCGACAGTTTCAGAGTGAAGAATGGAGTGAAACAGGGTTGTGTCCTAGCCCCCACTCTGTTTGGGCATCTTTTTCTCCATACTCATGACCTTCACCTTCCCTGCAGATATCGAAGGAGTCTACTTGCACACTAGGTCAGATGGCAAACTCTACAATCAAGGCTGAGAGCAAAGACAAAAACACATCGCATCCTGATCAGAGAACTCTTATTACATTTATAATGGGAGCGAAACTGATCAATAGCCTACATGACCAAAAGTGAATCATCACCCCATTTTATACCCTGCCTGATTTTCTTTTCTATTAACTGCATTGTAAAGTGGCCTGGCGATTCGTTATTGCCCATTTTGCACTATCACTGAAGTCCAATTTCACTGCCAATATTTCTAATTTATAACAGATTCTGTAGTTTTTGTTCCAACCGACTGGCATTTTATCTTTGCTTCACACCATCAGTTTTCCTCTCTGTAGCTAGATTTAGATTGCATTGGTTATGGACTTGAGTTAATATTTTTTGCAATATTTTGAACTCCAGTAGCAAGAATCAGCAGGAGCTCTCAGTATTTCAACCATCTGCAATGCAATGATTACCACAGAATCCAGAACTTTGGAGCAACATGGTGTAGCATCAAATCACCCTTCTCAGGAAGAGCATATTCAAATAAACATTCATTCTCTAACAATATCTGACAAGCATTACTCTTTGAGAAAAGGCACAATGAACACACTTAGTTTTAAAACAAACTTATTGAATAATTAAACTGTTAAGAATTGGATTTCAGCATAGAGAGAGATTATTGAGGCATGTTTAAAAGTTACAGCATTATCCATAATGCATGAAGGGTTATTTAGGGAACAGAATATCGGATACAAGAATACCACATATATTGAAGGTTGGATGTAGCAATAAGTGTTTGGATCTCAGGATGTGCTGCCCTGGCACAGAAACTCAATGGAATGTACAGAAAAGTGATGACAGCAGCAACTATACAAATAAAGCTTGCTCTCAACCTCAATTAAATATTCACACTCATGGTGGAGAAGGGGGTGGAATCTAGATAATTCATGCAGCAAAGAAGCAAGTCCTTCGGTACATCTTGCTTGTGTCAACTCTTTGCAAGAGCTGTCCAGTCAGTCGCACTTCCTTTCTTTTTCCCGATCGCCCTACAAATTTTTCCTTTTCAAATGTTTATCCAATTCCCTTTTGGAAGTTACTATTGATTCAGCTTCCATCACCCTGTTAGGCAGTGAATTGCAGATCATAATAGTTGGCTGCATAAAAGAATTTCTCTTTTCCCCACTGGTCCTTTTACCAATTGTCTTAAATCTGTGTCCTCTCATGACCGATCATCCTGCCACTGGAAACAGTTTTTCCTTATTTCCCTTCATAATTTTGAACACCTCTTGAAACTTCCCCGAACATCCTCTGCTCTAAGGAAAATAAACCCAACTTCTCTGGTCTGTCCACATAATTAATTTCCTCATCCCTGATATGATTCGAGTAAATCTCTGCAGTATTAGCAGTGGCACTTCCGAAGTTAATGGCAAACCTACAATTCAAATGGAATGGTACTAATGTTGGTGAAAGCTGCACTCAATGACTCAATGAGTATATGACTGTAACTCAACTTTAGCAGTAATACCATCTCTGCTATAATCTTCAACACATATAGCCAACTCTGTTGTCTTGCGCTCATGTGTTATGCCATGCATGGTGATTTTCCTATTAGGTGTACAATGTCCAAGCATTAATTCCTCTTTGAACAGCTAGCAGGATTTGCTAGCCTTTTTACATTAATTTGATGCAATAGTTTAGCCATAACCTCAGTTCCTTTGTGGAATTTGAAAGTATTAAAATTAGCACAGAAATCCACACAACCATCTTGAGATGTTATGTTTTTCTCTCTTTAAGGTGCTACATTGGTGCTACTTCTTTGCACGTTCCATACCTAGTCAAGCGTTGTGGCATCAGCCCCTGAAATCTGTAATTAAAAAGGCCATTTTTGCTCATAAGTGTCCAGAACTTACATATGATAATTCCATCATGGACTTCTTTCATGGTTTGCAGGTCAGCAGCAAGGGCAACAATGCCAAAACATCAAGTGTCCCAATATGGCTCTGGGAGAGCAAATCCCAAGCCCAGAATATATAGGTCCAGCATTAAAGATTGAGAAAATTAAGGTAATTAATATCAGTGGAGAAAAGTATCAGAGAAACTTAAGAGACTGAAGTCTGACAAATCCCCAGGACCTGATGGCCTACATCCTAGGAATTTAAAAGACGTACCTGCAGAGATAGTGAATGCACTGGCTAATTTTCCAAAATTCTCTGGAATTTAGAATGGTCCCAGCAGATTAGAAGTTAACAAATATAACACCGCTATTCAGGAGAAAGAGAAAAAACATGGAACTACAGGCAAGTTAGCCTGACATCAGTCGTCAGGACAGTGCTGGAATCAATTATTAAGTCTAAACAATGCTCTCAGAAAATCATAGTATGATCAGGCAAAGTCAATATGGTTTTATGAAAGAAAAATTGTGTTTGACAAATTTATTTGAGTTTTTTGAAGATGTAACTAGTCGGGTAGATAAAGGGGAACCAGTAGATGTAGTATATCTGTATTTCCAAAAGGCATTTGATAATGTGCCACACAAAAGTTTAATAAGCAGGATAATGGTTCATAAAGTTGGAGATCATATATTAGCATGGATAGAAGATTGGTTAGCAGACAGGAAGCAAAAAAAAGGGGCATTTTCAAGTTGGCAGGCTGTAACTAGAAGAGTTTTGCAAGGATTAGTGCTGGGGCCTCAGCTATTGACAGACTATATTCATGATTTAGATGACGAGACAGAGTAATGTATCTAAGTTTGCTGATGATACAATGGTAGGTGGAAATGCAAGCTGTGAGGATACAGAGAGACTGCAAAGAGATATCGATAGGATAAGTAAGGTGGTAGATGGAATATAATGTGGGAAAGTGTGAGGTTATTCACTTTGGTCCTAAGAACAGAAAAGCAGATTTTTTTTTAAAGGTGTGAAACATGTAAATGTTGATGTTCAGAGAAGCTTGAGTGTGCAAGTACTACGAACACAGAAAGTTTGCATGCAGGTACAACAAGCAATTAGGAAGACAAATGGCATGTTGACCTTTATTGCAAGGGGATTGGAGTACAAGAATAAAGAAGTCTTTCTACAATTGCACAGGGTTTTGGTGAGACCACACTTGGAATACTGTGTGTAGTTTTGGTCTCCATATTCAAGGAAGGATATTCTTGCATTGGAGGCAGTACAGGAAGGGTTCACTAAATTGGTTCCTGGGATGAGAGGTTGAGTAAATTGGGCCTATATTCTCCGGACTCTAGAAGAATGAGAGGTAATCTCATTGAAACTTAGAAGATTCTGAAGCAGCTTGACAGGGTAGGCACGAGAGGTTGTTTCTGCTGGCTGGGGAATCTAGAAATGGGGGCACAGTCTGAGGATAAGGAGCAGATCATTGAGGACTGGGATGAGGAGAAATTGCTGCACTCAAAGGGTTGTGAATCCTTGGAATTCTCTATCCCAGAGGGTAGTGGATGCTCCATACTTGATGATATTTAAAGCTGGGATAGAGGGAATTTTGTTCTTTCAGGCACTTAAGGATATGGGGAGCAGGTGGGAAAGTGGAGTTGAAGCCCAAGATCAGCCATGATCATACTGAACAGTAGACTAGGCTCGATGGGCCGGAAGAAATTAGTATTAATAAAGAGATAGTAATCTAAAAATTAACTGGATTGGAGGTTGATAAATTCCCTGAAGCAGATGAGCTACATCCCAGAGTGTTGAAGGAGCTGGTTATCGAGATAATGGATGCATTGGTGGTTATCTTTCAAAATTCTATAGATTCTGGAAAAGTTTCTTCAGACTGAAAAGCAACAAATGTAACCCCACTATCGGAGACTGGCATAGGGAACCATGGGATACTTGGCGTAACTTAGGTCCCTGTAACTTGAGAAAGCTTGCCTGCTAGACACCCAAATTATATGGATACCTAATCAGAAGGTAATGAGCTCAGGAGGGAGACACCCGAATCCTATGAATAGCCTAATCAGAACGAAACAAGCTGAGGAGGGAGACACTCAAATCCTGTGAATAGCCTAAGAATCCTATGAAAAGGATAATCAAGAGGTTGCCGAGGTGAATCACATAACCAAGGCAGGATGAGATCAGGGAAGACAATAGATGGCAGATGACATAATTACAAAACAGTTTATCAAGTAAACATCCTGTAAAACTGTATAAAATGACTACTGGAACAATGTCTTGCAGAACCCCGACAATCATTCATGAGAGTCGGATTTCCCCTTGCATGCTCATAAATAAAGATCGTTCGTTTGTACAAGGCATCCGACTCTCGAGGCGCTTTTGGGTACCGGGGTACCTTACATTTGGTATAGTCAGAAGGGTACACCACATCGGGACCGCGACAGTGTGGAGACCAATCAAGAGGTGAGTACCTTTTATTTTACCACCCATAGTTAGGAAAGGTCTACGTCACAGTGGGTGTGTATTATTAAGCAGATATCAAAGAATCAATGCCTGGAGACTCGAATGCCAAGCAATCAAAGCGCGCACCAGGGTAGTAGGTTGCGAGTTGAGAGAACCGGGCAGAGAGCCGTGCTGAGAAAGCCGCAACGCATTGTAGGTGAAGCCACGCAGGGGATTCAGAGGTATCCCGAAGACCATTACCATGCAGGAGACCGCGCTGGGAGAGATCGCAAAGCAGACCTTCACAAGAGGCTGAGATGCACAGGGGATTTAAAGGGTATCCCATAGATCCATATACTGTATAGGGGATTTAAAGGGCATCCTGCAGGTCAATACCGCCCCAGGGGATTTAAAGTGTATTCCGCAGGTCAATACTGCTCAGACAAACCTCACCCTGACAAAATGACCAATAGTGCAGAAGGTCTATACTGGGGACCAGAAGGGTCCCTTACCAGGTTTATAGCAGATGAGAACTTGATCAGTAAAATGAAAAAAGATGGGTGGAAATCTAATGACCTCCCAGAAGTACAAAGAGCATGGTGGAAGGGCCAAAATAAAGGTCTGAAGGATAAGGCAATTAGGATCAGAATCAATTCTGATATGGGACTCTGCCGGCAAGTCCACAAACATTTCCAAAAACAGAAACAAATTAACAGCCAGTCCAGAAACAAGTCCAGAGACAGAAACAAATTTCAGGAAACGATTGGTAAAAATTCCATTGGAAGTACCACAGTAGTCTAAAATGCTGTTGAAAGGACAAAAGAATAAAAACTGTGTGTGTGTTTGGCCTCTTTGTGTGTTCAGAAACTGTTGAATAGTAAATGTGAATGTGTGTGAAGCGTCTGAGTGAAATTGTATTAAATTGGTGTAAGTTGAAAGAAGAAGCTACGATAAAGAGGAGTGTTTACGTTATTAGAAAGCATTGCTTTCTAATAACGTAAACACTCCTCTTTATCGTAGCTTCTTCTTTTAACTTACACCAATTTAATACAATTGTGTAAATTTAATACAATTTAAAGCATTGCTTTCTAACTTGCTTTGTTTGGTGGTAGTGGAATTGAGAGGGTGGGTCCGGGTTGTACAGATTTCGGACGACCCTGTTGGTGAGACAGAACAGTACATGCAGGGGTCCACATATAAATACAGATAAATTAAAGCAGTCATGCATAAATCTAGTGCGAGTATCACCCACTGTAGTTCTAACTTTATAATCCCTATTCTATCTGTATGCAGTTACTTGTTGGATTAAGTTCTGTTCAAGTTATTTGCTATCAAATTGTTAACCAACGTGAATGTTGACTGCAGGTCCCACTTTGGGTAATCTGTTCATTATTTGTATCCTGAAGGAGAGAGGTTGTGAGATTCCATTAAGTGTACATGAACACATTGGCTAGCTTCGTGGCTGGACTGCATAGCGAGATTCACTGATTCAATTGTAACTCTTAATTTGAAAAAGTTGAATTGCTAGAATAATTGTGTAGAGCCATTTGGTATTTATTAATGAATTATGGCTGTTAGCTATAATGGGCTTGCTGATTTCTAAATCATATTGAGCAAAGCAATGTTTAAATGGAATTTTAAGTTAGATTTGAATTTAACCAACATGCTAGCAAAACACTAAAGAACCAGGGGCATCCAAACCCTTCTTGGAGTAGAGAACACAGGGATCATGAGACATAACAATTGGCCAAAGTACTACCTCGTACCCAAATATGTGACCCAGATATTCCCTCCTTACAGGATCTTGCTGGCTGGGTGTAGGGAATAATGTCTGTCCACATCCCGTAGGGATAGCGACGAGAGCCACGCATGGTTTTAATACCACCCTAAACTGTACCCTTGAAATTTCCAGTGCCTGCCATGAACCAACATAGGTGGCACATCATGGAGAAGGGGAATACTGCGTGACCACCAGCAAACCTTAATACCAGTACGGTAACATCCACTGCCCAGTGATTAACTCGAGTTTCTGCTTCCACCCCCAGGCCCCAACGACAATCAGACATTCGGCGATAACTCACATCCGACCTCCCTGTAGGGAGTGGATGAGCATAATTGATGATCTAACGGAGGACTTGTTGAGATATCTGCTTCCTATGGGGAAGTGAATCCCTAAACTGCTGGAACATCTATTGAAGGTGAGGGAAGTGGCCCAGAAGCAATGAAGCAGTATCACTGAATCCAACAGGAGGTCAAGCAACTGGGAGAGGATGTGGTAGCTGAATTGGAGAACGCATCGTGGTGGGAGGTGGTTTGGGACTGGAATATTAGGGTGGACGTTCACCCCTGGATAAGAATTGCTTCCCATGTACTGGTGGCGGTGCAGTTACTAATTGCTATCGGACTTTTGGTTGAATGCTGTACGCTGGTACCTAAATTGAGATGTTAGACATAATTTAGAAAATATAACCGTGCAAATCTAACCACCAGTCTGGCCAACAGTTATGGAGCGAGGAGCACTTAGCGTTAGTTGGCCATCTTGCTCGTAGCCGATGGCCAAAAGGGGGGACTGAAGTGGTACACCCAGGAGTACTGCAGGCTTGACTAAAATTGCTGTAATTTATGTAGAATAATACAAAGTATCAATCCCAGACTAAGCCCTGGTCACTAGGACACAAGTGAGGTCGTAAGAGGATGCTTGGGAAGGATCCAAAGCTCATCGAAACCAGTAGGATCCCTGGATTAATCGACGGGCAGAGGATCCAAGGGTAATGGCTACCTTGGGCCAGGTGCTGGCCAAGGGCCTAAAGGGGGTCTGTCGGGGAAACGGGCATAGGGAACCACGGGATACTTGGTGTATCTTAGGTCCCCGTAACTTGAGGAAGCTTGCCTGCTAGACACACAAATTATATGACTACCTAAACAGAAGGTAGCAAACTCAGGAAGGAGACACCCGAATCCTATGAATAGCCTAATCAGAAGGAAACGAGCTCAGGAGGGAGACACCCAAATCCTATGAATAGCCTAAGAAAACTATGAATAAGATAATCAAGAGGTTGACGAGTTGAATAATATAACCAAGGCAGGATGAGATCAGGGAAGGCAACAGACGGGAGACAATGTAATTAACTAACAGTTTATCAAGTAAACCTCCTGTAAAACTGTATAAAATGACCACTGGAACAATGTACTAGCAGAACCCCTACAATCATTCGTGAGAGTAGGACTTCTCCTTGCATGCTCATAAATAAAGATCGCTCATTTGTACAAGACATCCGACTCTCGAGGCGTTTTTGGTTTTCGGGACAAGCCCTCACCCTTACACCTGCTATTTAAGAAAGGAGGGAGAGAGAAAACAGAGAACTACAGACCTGTTAGTTTGATGTCAGTAGTAGGGGAAATGTTAGAATTTATTATAAAGGATGTGATAACTAGACACTTAGAAAATAATGATCTGATTGGACAGAGTCAACGTGGATTTATGAAAGGGAAATCATGTTTGACAAACCTGTTGGAGTTTTTTGTAGATGTTACTTGTAGCATAGATAAGGGAGAACCAGTGGATGTGGTGTATTTGGATTTTCAGAATGCTTTTGATAAGGTTCCATACAGGAGGTTCATAAGCAAAATTAGGGCCCATGGGATTGTGGGCAATATACTGGTATGGATTGAGAATTGGTTAACAGACTGAAAATAGATAGTAGGAATAAATGGGTCATTCTCAGGATGGCAGGCTGTTACCTGTGGGGTAATGCAAGGATCAGTACAGGGGCCATCGTTGTTCACAATGTATAGAAATGATTTGGGTGTGGGGACCAAATGTAATCTTTCCAAATTTGCTAATGACACAAAACTAAGTGGGAATGTAAATTGTGAAAAGGATTCAAGGGGTCTTGGACAGGCTAAGTGAATGGGCAAGAAAATGGCAGATGGAATGTAATGTGAAATAAGTGTGAAGTTATCCACTTTGGTAGCATAAACAGAAAGACAGAGTATTTCTTAAATGGTGAGAGGTTGGGGAAGTGTTGATGTCCAAAGGGACCTGGGTGTCCTTGTTCATGAGTCACAAAAAGCTAGCATACAGGTGCAGCAAGCATCAAGGAAGGCAAATGGTATGTTGGCCTTCATCACAAGGGGTTTTGAGTACAGGAGTAAAGATGTACTGCTGCAATTGTATAGAGCCTTGGTGAGACTGTACCTGGAGTATTGTATACAGTTTTGGTCTCCTCATCAAAGGAAGGATATACTTGCCATAGAGGGAATGCAATGGAGGTTCACCAGACTAATCCCTGGGATGACAGGATTGTCTTATGAGGAGAGATTGAGTAAACTGGGCCTATATTCACTGAAGTTTCGAAGAATGAGAGGCGATCTCATTGAAATTTTCAAAATTCCTGCAGAGCATGATAGGGTGGATGTAGATGGGATGTTTCCCTTCGCTGGTGAGTCGAGAATCAGGTGATATATTCTCAGAATAACTGGCAGGCCATCTAAAACTGAGATGAGGAGGAATTTCTTCACCCAGAGGGTGGTGAATCTTTGGAATTCTCTACCACAGAGGGCTGTGGAAGCTCAGTCATTGAGCATGTTCAACACAGAAATCGATATATATATATATATATGGATACTAAAGACATCAAAGAATATGGGGAGAGCACAGGAAAGTGGCATTGAGGTAGATGATCAGGCTTGATCTAACTGAATGGTGGAGTAGGCTCGATGGGCTGAATGGCCCACTTCTGTTTCTATGTTTCTATGGTCTACTCCTGCTCCTATTTCTTATGTTAAGTATGATTGTGATTGGGCTTTTTATCAATGCCACAAGACGGATGCATGTTTTGGAGAAGGGTTTGAATCCACAACCTTCTAACTCAAGGGGCTGAATTTTATGCAGCCGGTGGGGGTCCCGCCGCAGGGCCAGAAAGTCGAGGGGAACCCCGCATCAGCTGTTTGGGGGACATCTAGCTGCATTTAACGGCACTTAGGCAATTAACTGCCCCACACTGGGGTCCCCGTCCCTTTAAGGATGGGGATCCCACCTCGTAGAGAGCCGTGGCTACTGTTGATACTGCAGTAGGCCAGGGTCCAGGAGCTGCCGTGCTGCCCTGGACAGCAGGTAACTGAGGTGGGCATGTCAGGGCCATTCAGGTAGGCCCCTGCAAGGGGTGGGGGCTGGTGGGTTGTTGAGAACAGTTGGGGTGGGTGGGGTGGTGATGGTTGAAATCAGGTGGCCTTTGCCGCCATGGGCCCTTTGTGGGCCACAGATTGCCCAAGCAGGAGGGCCCTCCCCTACCAGCTCACAGGCAGGCCGCCTGGTTTTACTGGGCAGCCTTCCGACATGGTGGAAGGCCTCCTCGCTGCTGTTTAAATGCCAGTGGTGGCAGGATGAGGCCTTTAAGTGGTCATTAAGTGTCCACTTAAAGGCCTCAATTGGCCTCTGAACAAGAAGATGTGAGGGTGCACCCAGCTGAGTACATTCAGGAGAGAAAGTGAAGGGGAAGCAAGGTTTCAAACAATGAGTTATTTTGGTGCCTGTACAAAGCTAAAGGGAAAATCCAAATGGTATTACAACATTTTTAGGCAAGTAAATGGTATTAGCTTAATATAGACAGACTCCATTGAAACAACAAAAAAGTTACCACTTGTCAAATTGTTGTATTGTTCTTTGGCACTATTTAACATCATCCTGCTTGCTCTTAGTTTGTGTCTATTCTAAATCGCATGAGCTCCAGTTCCTGCACTCGTACTAGGGCTTGAGAAGCCATCTGCTCATGTAACTGAAGATATAGGGCATGGGGAACACATTACAGGTGCATTGGAAGTGTAGGCAAAAAGCAAGTGGCCACAAGCAGCTAATTTAGCAAACTGCTTTCCTAATCATCACTTCTCTCCACTAGCATAAGATGCGTGACTTAGTGGTACATCGAAAGAAAACTTCATCACCACTGCCTGGGCTGGGAGATCAAAAAGAAAGTATGAACATTTTAATCAACCTTTCCCATTACAGCACTTCTGGAGTAAAACCATCAATATTATCATTCGGGGGTTGGCAGGTCAATATATGGAAAGCAGAATTCCAGTCTGTTTCTTTGCTTCCTTTCAAAGTCTTACCAGCACTCAAAAGGTTAAAATGAAGCAAATATAATCTCTTGAGACTGGTGTCCTGATTTTATCGCACATAACCAGGAAAAGGAGACACATTCCCCTGCAATCTCATTATTCCAGCAAACACAGCATTGTTGCTCAAGACAGCCAATGTCCCATGATTCATTGGTCTGCCAAGTGCTCGTCAACTCATCTCACAAGCAACCCCCCTGCCGCGCCACTCCCCACAGTGTTCAATATCTAAGATGGCCATTTAAAACATAAATAAATCAACTGCAGGGAAATTTTTTTTGAAAAAAAATCATTTCATAATGCTTCTGCAACACAAAAAAGCAGGTGGTCCTTAATTTCAAAGTTCATTTCATATGAATGAGTTCTTTTTTAAACTCAGAATTTGATGTGAAAAGACTACAGATTTTGCTGCTAAGATAATTAGAATATTTGATTCAAACACAACTAGAGATTGCTATTGGATTTTTATAAAAAGCTACCACTCTCCTCTTTCATTCACTCACAACATATAATACTCATTTGTTATAAACAAACATCCCAGTATCCAACAAAACAATCAATCAGGCTCGGCACCAGACCTGGCTCTGAGAGAGTCAGTGCTGTTTACACTTTTGTACTGCTAGTGTTTATATTGTGTGCTTGAAGTTAGACTTTCTTCTTTGTTTTGCATTCACTTGCTTTGTTGAACAGTTGTATGTAAATCATGACCCTTAACTTGAATATTCACCGAAGACAAGCACATTATATCCAAAATTGATGGGGCGAAACTTGTTGAAATGTTTAAATGCTTCCATCGAACGTCAATATCAAACATGAATGGCTGCCTCATATGCTAGGCCTTTCCTTTCTGGTGATTTAGGTCTTGCTGGCAGTGTCTCAGCAGCACAGTAAGCTGCAATATAAATGACCTTTGCATAAATTAGAAAGGTGCAGATCTTTAAACACAATTTTCCAATCTGTGACTTCTTGACCATACTGCCAGAGAGAGACGAGGCTTTTCCACTGAGGAGAAAGCGAATATTGGGCGACTTGGGTTTTATGCTGTGCACTTTGTAGAATCTGGTTATCGAACAGTACAGCCAAAAGATTGAGATAAGGTTGTCTATCAAGCCCTGAATACGATATATAAAACACAAAATGGACAAAAGAGAGAAAAGAATAATTAAAAATTAAAGTATCTCAGAAGAAAAATTATTCACATTGCAAAAAAAAACTCAGCTGTATTTGAGCGGCTGTAGACCTTTCTAAAAAGTTGATAAAAACAAGAGCTGAAAAATGTGAAATGAAAACAGAAAGTGCTGGAAAAACTGATGGTACTTAAGGAGACTCCAAGAAGATTCTACCCACACTACCGAACTGTTCTTTCTGAAAATAACAAATCTTTCTTTCTAAAAATGCATGAGTCTTTCTTAGATTGTCTGAATTGGGCTAAGATTACTATTGGTTCTCAATCAAACTTTAATTGGCTCCAATTTATATTTAAAATGTGTTTCTTGCCCATTCCCCACTTGCACAGCCAGTGAATATAGAAAATGCTTACTTGCATTGGTTACAAACATTTCCACAAAACCCCTCTAAGCAAATAATACCATGTACCAAGATAACCAGCACATACGTCAAATCCAGTTTCAGTGTGGGCAACATTGGTCAGAAGTGAATGAAAACCATGGAGCCTCACAGGCACAATTAGGTGTTGGTGGTTTCAAATAATAGAATCAGCTGTCAGATCTTTCAAAAACTGAGGTGACAACATAGGTTAGAATCAGACCGATAATCTCTTAGCAACAGTATTCAAATGCACTCTGCTTGTGTTTAAAAATCTATTTACTGAGAAGTCTTTTCACTTTTCCCTTCTTCAGAACAATTTAGCCAAGGACATCACACAAAACTGGTGCAAATTTAGAAATCCACTTCTTGTCAGAATTTCTATGTAAGTGTGACAGGCAGGGACAGTATAATTATGGACAACTGTGACTAAATACATGTCAGAAATGCCATATCCTTTTTGCCATAGCTTAATACATGACAGAAACTGGCAGAAAGAGGTTGGGGAAATAAGCTGACTGTAGAGACAGCCTGACTCAATTCAAACACCTTGTCCTCTTACTCCTTGTTGCTACCAGGCAAGAAATGGGTTAAGCAAGGAGCTTCAAATGATTATGTTAAAGAAAAAATAATTCTGGTTTTCTTCATTTAAGTAGTCAAGCACAGCTAGTGACTGCAGATGATGAGAAATCACTGTGGGGTTTTCCACATTTATAAATCTTTTTAAAGTAACAAAATTGAAATCCACAATAGAATACTGGTATTTGAAGGCATGCATTAGATAGATTTCACATGTAATAGTTACAGCAATAGATTATCAACTGTACAGTCCTGTAAAAGGAAATTTTGAAAAAATATTTCATCAATAGTGATAAACGTGTACTCTAATTGTGCCCCTGACAGAAATCTTAATAATTTGGGTGAAATGTCACAGTTTCTTAAGTCACAACTAACAGTAAGGCTAGAAAAATTGCCAGTGGGATTCAATCAGTAGATTTCCAAGGCCAAATGCAGACACATTCCTGTGGGACAATGCTAAATTAAAACATGGATGAAATTTTAAGATAATGACAAGACTGCATGGTTAAAGTTTATTAACACACGATCCAATTATCTCTCAGACCAGAGCTTGAGTTTAACCCAAGATCATGCAATTGAAGTATTTTCTCTGTTGGTTTGAAGGATCTTGTATGAAATGAGTTTGGGCTTGTGTCCATCATATGAAATAGTCCAAAAATCAATGCAGATCGGCAGTGTCATTCAGAGCTGCCCTTCTGAGGACATTTGAGTTATATAGAATTTACAGCACAATGACAGGCCTTTGGCCCAACAGGTCAATGCTGGTATTTCTGCTCCACACAAGCCTTCTCTCACTTTATTTCATTTAACCCTATTACCATATCCAACTATTCCTCTATCCCTTATGCACCCATCCAGCTTCCCCTTTAAAATGCATCTATGGTATTTGTTCAACTTTTCTATCGGGCAGCAGTTCCACATTCTAACTATTTTTTATGTAAAGGAAGTCAACCTACTTGGCTGGTATGGAGCAAAGGGAGCTTTACTCTGCATCCAGGAATTGTTGAAGGAAAAAACACACAGATGGGAGTTTCTTCAGGGAAAGACATATTTTAAGAAGCATTTGTACAAACATTGCACATTGAGAAATTCAAAAGACTATTATAATAAAAAAAATCTATTGGTTAAGCCACAGGAACAACATTTAGGGTAGGATTTTACCCATGGGCTTTGGAACTCCATTGTCAAGGACAAACAGAGGTCAGAAGCCTGCACTGTGTGGGAAACAGTCACCCGTCTGTGATTTTCCCCGAATTGGCCAGAGGGTTAGCTCACCATCCAATTAAGGACGGCAGGTGGGCTCTCGAAGCTGAAGGGCCAATTGGAGGCCCTCTCTCCAACTTTTTTTAACTTAAAATTTAAAAATGGCCTCAGCAGCTGGGCCACCATTGTGGAGAGGGAGTCCCTCCACAGGGCAGCCTGTGAATTCTGCTGAATCCAGGCTGGCACGGAGAGGCTCTAAACCTGCCTGGTGCTTGGCCCCCTGGTCTGCCGCCAGGAGGCTGCCTCCAGGTAGCTACAACTCTGGGAACCTGGAGGCCGACTAGAAAATTCCAGTCAGCATCTGACAGTAGGCCTTTAACAAGTTGAATTGGCTACTCGGCACCTGTGTGCAGGTAGCCCTGTCACTCCTCCATCCCGCCTCTGGGATAATGGCCCAGATGGAGCCGAGGAACCGGCACGCCGGCTAGTGGCACATAATTCTGCACCCGCCCATTTTGGTGCCTGACCCATCGAGGCCTAAAAAGTCAGCCGAAAACATCGGCAACTGGCACTTCCTTACCACAGATAAATCATAACCTCCCAGGAGGAAGGGCCCGTAGTGAAGCCTGAATTTTCAAACAATGTTAGTAGGTGAATTTTGACATAAGGAGTTGTGTTGCTTCCACTCCCAAGTCTATTGATAATGTACATTATAAAATCATAATATGCTGTTTGGTGGTCACTACACTGCAGTGTTTCCTCAAATTGCTGCTTTACAAGTTATGGGGAGCGCATATGGGAATATTTAGATGAATTGTTTGTCAGCCAGAAATTCTTGAGACATAGGGTTTTACAGAAAAAGCCTCAATCACTACCCGCATCCTCACTCCACATCCCAACCTTACTTCCTTCTGTATCCGTCCCTGGTAAAAACTACCCCCAATTCACTTGCAACTGCACTTTCAAAATCCCAATTGTCTAGTCTCAGGCCCTTCGTTCGTCACAACATTTCTGCAGCTACTTATTTGCTCAACTGTACCCTCACCTCCAACTGTAATGCTCTAGCCCCAATAAAACCATTAAGATCTCTTGACCTGACTGCTCCCCTTCTCTCATTTCCACTCCCTTAAGTCCATGGAACACAGACTTGAAAGGATATGGCGGGCAACTGGATTAGCCATCCAACGCTAGATCTGGCTGGACCACTTAAAACACTATTGGGTCCTGCTCTACTAAAACTGCTCACTATTCATCTCTCTGAGCTCATCTTGTCCATGAGACCCAGTCATGGATAAGCAGAAATTTCCTCCAATTAAATATTGGGAAGGCTGAAGCAATCATCTTCGGCCTCCACTCCAAACTCTGTTCCTTAGCTAGTGACTCCATCCCTCCCCCTGGCAATGGTCTGAGATTAATCAGTCTGCTCACAACCTTGGGGTCACATTTGACCCTGAGATGAACCTCCGACTTCATATTTGTGCCATCACCAAGACTGTCCATTTCCACCTCTGCCGCATTGCCTGGCTTTACCGCGTCTCTGTTCATCTGTTGCTGAATTCCTCATTCATGCCTTCATTGCCTTGAAACTTGACTATTCCAACGCATTCCTGGGTGATCTCCCAGAGTCTACCCTCTGTAAAAAGGAGATCATCCAAAATTCTGCTGCCCGTGTCTTAACTCCTACCAAGTCCTGTTCATCTATCAACCCCCATGCTTGCTGACCTACATTGGCTCCTGGTCAAGCAACATCTTGATTTTAAAATTCTCATCCTTGTTTCCAAACCCACCCATGGCCTCGCCTCTCCCAAGCTCTATAATGGCCTCCAGCTCCACAACCATCTGAGATATCTGCACTCCTCTAATTCTGCCCTCTTGGCCATCCCTGATTTTACACGCCTTCAGTTGCCTAGGACCTAAGCTCTGGAATACTCTCGCTACATCTTTCCGCCCCTTTACCTCGCTTTCCTCCTTTCAGACACTCTTTCAAACCTACCTCTTTGACCAAGCTTTGCTCATCTGACTGATGTAGCTTATGTCATTTTTTGTTTTATAAAGCCACTGTACTATATCAATAGAAGTTGTTGGTTGTTTTCAATTCCTCATTAGCAGGGGTCAGCAACAAATCAAATTCTAAATCCAAATTAAGCTATATTTTACTCAGTTTAAGATGGCTTTGCATTTGGACATTACATATGTTCTGCTGTGCTGAGGGATATGTGTGTTGTGCCTTTGTCAGGATAAAGCACCAAAACAACTAAACCCTCGATCCATACAAGTCCTCATTTTGTGTATCCTAACTGTCAGATTACAGGTGAGCAGCCGGCATCTGTGAATGGAGCAACAGAACAGGTAAGTGAAAAGCAAAATACTGCGGATGATGGAAATCTGAAACACAAACAAGAAATGCTCGAAATACTCAGCAGGTCTGGCAGCATCTGTGGAGAGAGAAGCAGAGTTAACGTTTCAGGTCAGTGACCCTTCTTCAGAACTGGCAAATATTAGAAATGTGAAAGGTTATAAGCAAGTAAAGCGGTGGTGGGGCAAGAGATAACAAAAGGAGAAGGTGTAGATAGGACAAGGTCACAGAATAGTTGACCAGAAGGTCATGGAGCAAAGGCAAACAATATGTTAATGGTGTGTTGAAAGACAAAGCATTAGTGCAGATAGGGTGTTAACGGACTGAAAATTGAACAGCCGCAAGTAAAAATATGAAAAAAAACAGTCGGTAAGCAAACTGAACAAACTAAGATAAAATAAAATAAAACAAAACACAAAAATAAAAAATAAAAAATAACTGGAAATAAAAGTAAAATGGGGGCCCCCCCCGTCATGCTCTGAAATTATTGAACTCAATGGTCAGTCCGGCAGGCTGTAGTGTGCTTAGTCAGTAAATGAGATGCTGTTCCTTGAGCTTGCGTTGATGTTCACTGGAACATTGTAGCAATCCCAGGACAGAGATGTGAGTATGAGAGCAGGGGGGAGTGTTGAAATGGCAAGCAACCGGAAGCTCGGGCTTCCAGTTATTTCCAGTTATTTTTTCTCTTTTCTTTTTTATATATTTTTTGTGCTTGTTTTATTTTATTTCATTTTAGCTTGTTTAGTTTGATTACCCACTGTTTTTTTCATGTTCGTACTTGTGGCTGTTCAATTTTCAGTCCGTTAACACCCTATCTGAACTAATGCTTTGTCTTTCAACACACCATTAACATATTGTTTGCCTTTGCTCCATGACCTTCTGGTCAACTATTCTGTGACCTTGTCCTATCTACACCTTCTCCTTTTGTTCTCTCTTGCCCCACCCCCGCTTTACTTGCTTATGACCTTTCACATTTCTAATATTTGCCAGTTCTGAAGAAGGGTCACTGACCTGAAACGTTAACTCTGCTTCTCTCTCCACAGATGCTGTCAGACCTGCTGAGTACTTCCAGCATTTCTTGTTTTCAGAACAGGTAAGTGCCTTTCCATTCAAAGTTTTACATTCCTGTTTTTGAAAAAAAAACACACAGTTGCTTCCTGAAAGTCTGCAAATGGTATACTGACACTCCAGTACTGAATTTGGCAAACATTTGACTATACCTTTTTAAAAGACTACAGATTGCTGATCATCGGCATTGAGACAAACGGTGTGTGTCTAATCTCTGGCTCTCAGAATTGCCTTTCTCAATGAGGAGTGGGGTGAGGCAGGAGTACAGGGGAAGTGGCAGAACCCACCTATATCTTAGGAAGCTGTCGATATTTGGATTTGATTTTGTGCATACCATGAATTAGCTACAGTACTCCTTTAATTTAGTTAGAAATGTGAACATGAAATCAAAATGTGAGGATGCAGCAGAACGCATTAGAAGCTTTGGTCGAAAGAGCTGAGAAGAGGTCACATTCAGAGCTCAGATATTGTAACTTCAACTAACATATAATTGGCTGATCAAGTGAAATGTGATCGCATCAAGTATCAAATTGCACTAATATTGTAGTCTGGAACTACTGAATAATCCAAATTTAAGAACAGAGTAGTTTTAAAATAGGATCAACCCTTGGCTATGATCATCACAAATAAAAATGGGTCTTGTTAATGTGCTTTTTTTAAAACCCTTTTCATTGCCACTTCATTCGACAGTTTTCATACCAAACAACTTTGCCACCTAAACACTACTGGGAAGAGGTGCACAGTGTCAGTGCCAGACTTTAGCTTTTGGATGTTACATATATCGCCAGGGGCAGCCAAAGATAACCAGGGCAGATGTCTCACAGAATTGACTAGGCTGCTTACTGGAAGCACAGAGAGACTCAATTACATATTCCCTGTAAGCAAGCCCCAACAACCCTGTTTGAGGTTAACTCTGCCTTTCTGCTTTTGTGAACAACATGATTGAGGAGCGAGTTCCAAAGTCAGTAGGAGTGGTGTGTAAAACTTTGCTACTAGTATTCTGTGCAGGTTTCAAAATAAAGTTGAAGAAATTTCAAGTGCGTCGGTATCAGTTTTTATGTTCCTGATCGTAGCATGGAGACCTGGCTTAAGCAGCAATGTTTGCAGTGCTACTTGTGCAGTCAATGGGCTGGATTTTGCAGTTAGCGGCAAAGTGACTTGCTGCTGATCATGAGGAAAGCTGCTCACAAAGATCTAGCCATTTCTATAACATGGTTTTCCCCTTTCCTGATGTCACTTTGTTTCTGGCACCAAGTCAAAGGGATCTCCAGGCATCCAGCAGTAGTTTTGTCATCAAGCACAGTAAGCAGCCAATCACACTGAAGTATTCTTACAGACAGCAAACCAGGAAGTAAAACCACTGAATCTCTTCACTTTTAATTTTAAAAATTTTACAGATAGTGAAATAAAATGATTGGGATCTGGTATGGAATTAAGGTAGACAATAAAATATAGGCCTGAATTTTATTCGCGTGCCACGCTCCTCGGTGGCGTGCTTTCAATACGGCGGCCTTCCAACACGGAAGGGCCGCCAAGGAGCCTCTGCGATATGAAGTGCAGGGGCTCATTTAAATAATGGGGGTTGAGTGGCCACCACTGATGACATGTAGGGGGCAGCCACTGTTTCCCCGGCAACGCGCCCCGTGCCACTGCGCAGGCGCCGGTGCCATTTTTAAAGGGCTTTAAGCCCTTATCAGAGATTTTAATTTTTAAAGGGACCAACACTTTAACTTTTAATAAAAACAGTATATTTTACATCAAAGCACCACTTACACCCCGCCAATGATCACACAATAAATATATTTCCCTCTCCCCCCACAAAAACCATTCTTGACAGTCCCGAACTTTAAACCCCAAACTTTGCACTCTTTGCTCTTCAACCCCTTCCCACCATCTTCACAGCCAATGAAAAATCTTTCCCCTGCTCCTCCACTCTTTCCGCACTGAAACGTTTATTCCCCCCCCTCCCCACCAGGTTGTCAGCTTGGAATTCCATGCAGAGTTCTGAAGGCGTGTGAGCTGCGTTCGGAGTCAGTAAAATTGACGTGGGAAGTCCGCCGCCTGCAGGTAAGTTTATTCGCATCTAATTTAGGTTCATTTGAATATGCAGATGAAGGGCCCACCGCCAGGCAGTGGTGGGGGGGGGGGTGCACACCAAGGTCCCCCCCACTGCCTGTAAAATGCAACGGGCCCTTCTTGACGTCGCGGGCCGAGGCGGGCCTCTCCCCGCCAACCCACCCCCTCCCGCGTCATGACCAGCAGCGTTGAGGGGCCGATAAAATTCAGTCCATAGTAAAATGGTTTAAAAATTTTAAAGTTGGAATTGCCAATAATACTGTAGAAATTTAACATTCAACCAATATAAAATTACTCTTTCAGGGCCAGTGAGGCTGTTTAGCAGTAATTACGAACTTAGTGCAGTCTTAAAAAAACTCAGTTACATCTCATTCAACAAGGTACAAATTTTTCAAGGGATTTTACAGCTCAACTAAGAGCCTAAGCGTGGAAGCTCCGGTCAATTCAATGATTTCTAATTGAATGCAGTTTCTGTGGGGCGGGGTGGGGCGGCGGAAGCAGAGGGGTCTCAATAGTGCACCCTCTGGGAAAGCATGGAATCAATGACAGCAATGTCTGGACTTCTGTGTATAACTGTGCATTTGCAGACTCCAGAAGTTGCTGTCAATTTCAGAGGAATAATGACGGCAAACACTGACAGTTTCACCATCATTAATACTGCAAAATCCAAGTCTTCATGTATTTTACACAACAGGAGTATATATCATTTTCTTGATCATGTTTAGGAGATACAGCTGAGCCCTTTCCCTTCGACTTTTATCTGTAAATGTTGACTGAGCTTTGACTTTCATGGGTTATTATGTCAGTCAGTCCTTCCCCAACCTATCAACAATAATATGAGTTATGTGAGGCACTTCTCTCACTGGTTGGTATCAGTTGTGGCTCAGATGGTAGCATTGTCATCTAAGCCAGAAGGTCTGGGCTCAAGTCTCACTCCAGAGTCTTGAACACAAAATCTAGACTGACATTCTAGTGCAGTGCTGAGGGACTACTGCATTGTTGGAGGTGCCGTCTTTCAGAGAAGTTAAACTGAGGCCCCATCTGTTCTCTCAGGTGGACATAAAAGATCCCATTGCACTATTTTGAAGAAGACCATGAGGGGTTCTCCCCAGTATCCTGGACAAAATTTATCCCTCAAGCAACATCTAAAAACTAATTATGAGGTCATTATCACATTTCTGTTTGTTGGACCTTTCTGTGCACAAATTGGCTGCCACGTTTCCTACATTCTAACAGTGTCTACACATCAAACATACTTCACTGGCTGGAAAGTATTTTGGGACATCCTAAGGTCATGAAAGGTGCTATATAAATGCAAGTCTTTCTTTCTTTCCTAACTGTACCTGTAGCCTGTCCTCAATAGTCGTTGATGGTTTCCCCTCTATTCACACTTACTCAGAACTTCCCATCCTTACCAATTCATGCATTACACATAACTGCCTTATATCCAGAAAACACAATTAAATAATCCGACACATTGAGGGCAGCTAGTTTACAATGTTAGGTGATATTAAGGAGAAAGGCTGGACTTTCTCCTAAAAAAAGTAAAATCTTGGAACTAATTTGGTGAACGAATACAAACTTAAGACAACACGCAATGTCTGCATGCATCGTCTCCAGTACTGTGAGACATTTTGGAAGCAGGACATGACTCTGATATCAGCAAATCTGTTTCACAACAATCTGAACTGATTATCAATGACATTCCCACAAAGGAAATTAAACAGAAGGAGAACAAAGTCATTACTTTTATAGCTAAAGCTGACAAAAACTAAAGGGAAAAACGTTTCTCAAATCCTGCTTCATTGTTTATTGGGAGAAATCTCTCATAGCTGCATTCATCATGGATGTTGATTAATAGTTTGGAGTCTCTCAGTCTGTTGTACCTCACTCTGATTTGTGAAAGAACCCAGAAAACCTTATTATCAGAAAATAATCTGGTGATTGGTGTTGATACTGGAGTATTGTCAAATGTAGGAAATACCAAGAAAACAGCAGAGTACAGGAGGGGACAGGTTAAATTACAGTGATGAATTTCAAGCCATTGTAAGTTATGGTTGCTTGTACCTCCATGGCCATATGTGCATATTCCCTTCTCCTCTTGCAGTAATACTTCAGAATCATCTCTGGAAGGAATCAAGTCTGAATTTCAAATCTTTGCAGCTCTCCTGCCTTTGAGTGCTCCCATAGAATCAGAGAAATTTACAGCACAGAAGGAGGCCATTCAGCCCATCATGGCCACACCGGCCAAACAAGTAGCCATCTAGCCTAATCTCACTTTGCTGCTCTTGGTTATGGCTCATCCAAGTATTTTTTTAAATGTGATGAGGGTTTCTGCCTCTACCACCCTTACAGGCAGTGAGTTCCAGTTCCCTAACATCCTCTGCATGAAAAAATTTCCCTTTGAATCCCCTCTAAACCTCCTCCCTCTTAGCCTAAATCTATGCCACCGGGTTATGGACTCCTCAATCAAGGGAATTACAGACTTCCTATCCACTCTATCTAGACCCCTCATAATTTATACACTTCAATTAGGTCTCCCCTCAGACTCCTCTGTTCCAAAGAAAACAACCCTAGCCTATCCAATCTTTTGTCGTGACTACAGCCCAGGCAATATCCTTGTAAATCTCCTCTGTCCCTTCTCTCATGCAATCACATCTTTCCTATAGTGCAGTGACCAAAAGTGCACACAGTACTCCAGCTGTGGCCGAACCAGTGTTTTACAAAGATCCAGCATAACCTCCCAGCTCTTATATTCTATGTCTCCTTCAGAGATCTGTGGACATGCACGCTAAGGTTCCTCTGTTCCTCTAAACTTCTCAGTATCGCATCATTTATTGCACATTCCTTTGCCTTGTTAGCCTTTCCTAAATGCAATTCTACAGATTGAACTCCATTTGCCACTGTTTCGCCCACCTGACTAGTCCATTGATATCGTCTTGCAATGTAGAGCTTTCTTCTTCATTATCAACCACATGGCCAATTTTTATATCGACTGCAATCTTCTTAATCATACTCCCTATGTTCAAGTCCAAATCATTGATATATACCACAACAAACAAGGGGCCTAGTAATGAGCCCTGCGGAATTCCACTGGAAACAGCCTTCCAGTCACAAAAGTACCCCTCAACCATTACCCTTTGCTTCCTGCCTCTGAGCCAAGTTTGGATCCAACTTTCCACTTTGTCTTGGATCCCATGGGCTTTTACTTTTGTGACCAGTCTGCCTAGTGGGACCTTATCAAAAGCCTTGCTAAAAATCCATATAGACTACAACAAATGCATTTCCCTCATTGTATTTTTTGAGGAGGTAACAAGGAGGGTCAATCATGTTAGTCCAACATGACCATAACAAATCCATGTTGACTACCTTTGATAATTCCGTGTCTTTCTAAATTAAGATTTATCCTCTCCCTCAGAATTTTTCCCAATAATTTTCTCACCACTGAGGTTAGGCTGACTGGCCTGCAGTTACTCAATCTATCTCTTTCTCTGAACAGATGCGGCAGTCTATGACTACACTGTTATAAATCTTACTATGATCACACCCAGTCTGGATCAACATGATCCAAATCTGATTTGATTATAAGTGAAAATAGGGCCACTGACATATCAGCTTCCTATAGTAATGGACTATCATGCTCTGCCTTGATTTAAAAATTGAGTCCCACAGTCAAAGCAAAGCCCTTTTTTTGTTACTACAGTAATTCTCATTGAATCATAGAAATTTACAGCATGGAAGGAGCCCATTTGGCCCACCTTGTTTGTGCCGGCTTACAAATAGCCATCTAGCCTAATCCCACTTTCCAGCTCTTGCTCCGTAGCCTTGTAGTTATGACACTTAGTGCATAAAATGCACTGTTTAAGGATTTATATCGAATTCACATGAACCATTGCTCGCCACATGATTTGTTCCAGTCTGAGCTAAAACTAAACATTTGCAAATTCAAACAATAATTTTTGCTTTTGTGTACCAAAAGTAACATTAACAAAAAGCAACCAATATCAGCCATGAAGTAAGGCTGCAAGGAAATATCCACAAACTCCTGTGCACTAAATATTTGGTAGTGTCTTAAGGTTTTACTTCTCAATATGAAGATCCTATGGAAAGGATTTTGTCTGCAAAAATAATACATATAATACATACAGCAGTGAACAATACAGTCTGTGCACGTACTGCACTGACCTCAGATTTTAGTTCTAGGTTGTAACTTGTTGCCAATTACAAATCCAGGAATCACCAGAGTGAAGAGCAAAGGTCAATTCCTTGTGGATATAAAGTCCATGATTCCCCTTATGTCTAAAAATACTTTTTAAATGGATCATTTTACTTTGGATTGTTACAAGGAGAAAGTTCAATTCTAGGGCACTGCAGCCCAAAATTAATTCTCACCAGATGAAGCATTGACCATGTTTTTAAAGCAATGCTTGTACCAATGTTAAACATCGTGCTGGCTGCAGATTAAACTGGTAAATCAAAAAGTTTCTGTCCGTGGTTCACTACGCCTTTAGAAGCTTTGCTATACCAGTATCTTACTCAGATACTGGGCATCAAATACATGCAATGACAGGAAGTTTTGCTTACTGAACCACTAGATATTCACTAAATATACTGGAAAAAGTTAGGGCTTCTCCATTCAAGAGCAAATGAATTTTTAATGATGTGGTAAGTCTTTACTACTGCCAAACAATTTCACTGGCACTGAAAATTTATTTACACAAGTATGGCATCTCAAACTTCAGATTTCAATTGTTGCTGGAGATTTAAAAATATTAAAAACTTTTTTTGTTTACTTTTTTTTTCAGTCTTACCTTTGTCTTAATCCCTTCTCTCATTCTCTTTATTTTGCTTTCTGTACATGATTTTAATGAAATAGTCTAACTGACACTTCCTGGTCAAGGCTCTGTGTGTCTCAGTGAGTATTCTTCAACCTTATTGGTTGAGGAGATGCACAGTTTCTTGCCCTGTTTACACAGGTCTAACATTCCCTGTAGAGGGCACTGAACTGAAATGGATAGCTAATCACTGCAAGTTCCAGGGCAAAATCCCATAGACAGTCTGTGGGCAAGTTTAAGTTTAATAGTGCCGTTTAGCCATTGCTGACCACAAAATACGGGCTGATATATTCCATGGAAATCAGTACCCATTCTGATTTTTCAACTCCAGTGTTGTAATAGGGAGGTGATATTCACAGTCCAGCTCACATGGAGTGTCTTTATTCCCAACTATAATGGACTGGATTTTGCAGTTAGCAGCGAAGCAATGGTGCTCACTGCTGACCTCGAAGAAAGCTGCCCACAAATGTCTAGCAATCTCAGTGGTGCAATTTCCCCTTTCCTGTTGGCAGTTCAATATTCACACCAGTGAAGGGGATCTTCCAGGTGTTCAGCAACAGTGATATCAGCAAGCAGGGTAAGCAATCACATTCAAGTATTCTCAAACCAGGAAGTAAAAAGCACTGATTATCCTTCATTTTTAATTTAAAATTTCATACAGGGCGATAAATAATTATGACTGGATTAACATTGAACCTAAAATTATAAAGATACCTTTAAAAAAAAGGATGTGCAATTTATCATGCAGAAATGTGATATTCCACAAATATAAAATTAACTTTTTGAGAGCAGAAATTATTCATCAATAATTATGAAGTTAGTACACCATTAAAAACCCAATTACAGCTCATTCAACAAAGGCCAGAATATTACGTTGGGTGGGAGCCCACTGGCCAAAAAATAGGGGGTGAGCCCGCCTCCTCCGGGTCTGGGGAGCCACGCCAGGATTTTACGCTCCCCAAGCCCTTAATTGGTCTTGGGTGGGGCTTCCACCTCTCTGAGGCAGGAAGCCCCACCTCCAAGAACTGCTGCCCAATCAACGGACCGGCAGCTCTTATTCCCAGCACTGCCTCTAGGAGTGGTGGCCACCGCTAGGACTGCAGTCAGTCAACAGCAGGATCATGGATGCCGGCCCGGCAAGAGAGGTAGGTTATGGGGCCTCGCTGGGGACAATCGGCTGGACCCTGACAAGGCAGTCAGACCCTGATGCTGTCAGTTCATCACAATAAAGATCAATTGAAAAACTGCAGTAAATGTTGCAACTAATAATCAGTGATTGATGATTATAATGTAGGACTGAATAGGTAACCCTCACCCCATTTCTAGAATAGGGAATATCAACCTGCCTGAAGAGTGTGACTAAGATTTTGAGTGGATCTTTATGCTCTCCCTGCCAATGGTTTGGAGGTAAAGAGAGCATAAAATCAGGTGGGATTGTGGCAGGGAGGTGGCGCGGGGGGGGGGGGGGGGGGGGGGGAGCGGGTTTCTGCCACCATCCCACTTTCCCCAAATTTAGTCCTGGCAGGAAGGCCTGTGAACGGTCTTCCTGCCCTGCCACCAACTGAGGCCCTTAACTGGGAAATTAACCCCCAATTAAGGCCCTTCCCGCTGCATTTGCACTTACCCATGCAGTGGGTGGCCCTCTAGCTACACAGGAAGCACGGTGGGAAAAACCGTGTGGGCTGCTTTCTGTTTCCGAGGGTCATGGAGGGGGGGGAAGGGCCACCCCCTGCCCTTGCTGCCGACGCCCCTTCCCCATGACCCCCACCACTGAGACCCCTCCTGCCCTGACCTACCTGAGGCCTGGCTCCAGCTACGCTCCTGGGCTCTAGGATGGTCACCTTCAGCAGCAGCCACTGTCTCCGCGGTGGCACTGCAGCTGCCGGCCTCTGATTGACTGGCAGCTCTCTAAGGGCGGGACCTCCAGTGATGAGGTCCTAGATCCTATGGAAGGTCCGCTGCTATCCACTTAAGGGCCTGATAGGCAGTAAATTCAGTGGGCCTTCCAGAAAAGAAGCGAAGCAGAGATCTCAGCGTCGTTTTCCCGTGATGTCAAGATCCCCATTGACAGGATGTTTGTGTTTTATTTACCTCTCTGTCCTATCCAAGACTCACTTGTACAATATAACCTCATTTCATTTGGCAATCCCTTTAGTGCATCTTGAGATTGCCTGAATTGTTAAACTATTTAAATTCAAAATTGAGTTTGGTAGGTCTGCACAAGAACACAGATGAAATAGGAGCAGGAGTAGACCATATGGCCCATCGAGCCTACTCTGCCATTTAAAATGATCACGGCTGATCTTAGGATTCAACTCCACTTTCTAGCCCACTCACCATTACCCATGATTCCCTAAGAGAACAAAAATCTGTCTGTCCTGACCTTAAATGTATTCAACAATGGAGCATCCAGAACCTTCTGGGGTAGAGAATTCCCAACATTCACAACCCTTTAAGTGAAGTCATTTCTCCTCATCTCAGTCCTAAATGATCGCCCCCTTATCCTGAGACTGTGCCCCTGTGTTTTAGATTCTCCAACCAGTGGAAATAATCTCTCAGCGTCTATCCTACCCAGACCTTTTAGAATCTTGTATCTTTCAATGAGATCATCTCTCGTTCTTCCAAACGCCAGAGAATACAGGCCCAATTTTCTTAATATTTCACATAGGACAACCCCCTCATCCCAGGGATCAAGCTAGTGAACCTTCACCGCACTGCCTCCAATGCTTTCATAAATGTGGAGACCAAAACTGCACACAGTATTCCAGATGTGGTCTCACCAAAACCCTGCACAACTGTAGCAATACTTCCTTATTCTTGCACTCCAATCCCCGTAAGAAAAAAACATTTGAAGACATCCACCAGTGCAAATTACACTGGCCAACAAACCTGCATGAACATGGATTTTGCTCAGCATAATTATGGTCTCATTCTGGATTCCTACTGATTCCTACTATTTAATCCATGCACCATAAATCTGAATTCATTTAAAATAGGAATATGGTGATTATTCATAGAAATTGATAATTAGTAGATGTTTTACAGCCTTGAATAGCAAAAATACTCAGAGAAATTGCCTTCTACCTCAGCAATATGTTTTTGCAGAGTCATAAACAGTCTGGGTCTCCTGAAATGAAATGAAAGCCAAATGAATCTTAAATGAAGACTTTTATGGATGACAAAGGTTCCAATGATCATCATTTATCACCACTGACCAATGTAGGTGTTTCAGGGGTTCATGTACCTGAATGTGAACATCTCACTGCCATTGTTTGGTTCAGACACAATACAATGATAATTCTCCAATGAGACCAAGTCATTTCTAGGACAAATTATGTCTCACTTGCAAATTCATATACATATCGTCCATCAGAATTATTTGACCAGTTTGACCAAAACCAGTCACAAGTTTACAACTATGCATTCAAAACACATTGGGAATTCCAATTTAGATTTTGCATGTTCTGATGATAAAATATTTTCAGACATGAAGTGTTTTCCTTAAGAGTTTTACTTTTGGAGACTTTTGAGGATTTATGTCATCATTCTGAGAAAGAACATGACCATCAACAGCTAATCTGGGTCAGATCAAGATTACAAGTAATGAAGCAATTTTTCAGGTGATATAAATATTAACAGAACATAACAAGGAAGAATGTGTCAGATCGGATTTCAATCCTCAAGCAAGTTCAGTAGCATCAATAATGTCACAATATCCAAAGGAAATGCAGTCAATGCTGATTGGATTTCTTTTAAAGAATTATTTTAAATAAGTCACACTGGAGAAAAAAAAAAGTGCAATCTGAAATTGGACATCCTTCTATATCAGGTTTTGCAGTTTGATGACTACACTCATCAGACTTTCAGGAATTTCATTATTTCAGTCAGAATGGCCCAGGTGGTTTTTGGTTTGACTCATAAACAAAGCGGATAGCTCTGGAACTGAATCAATATCTGGCCAGAGAAGTTATTAAAAAAAGCACAGGGCATTAAAGCATAAAAAGAAATGCTGAGTCCCCATGAAATACTATATCAAATTTGAACACTTTTAAATAAAATAAGTTACTTCATTATGAAATAAAATCTTCTGATTCCAAATAATCTAATAACAGCAATGTTTTTAATTCCCACATATGCCTACTTGTGCATGATTCAAGAAAAAAAATGTCCATTGCTAATCTGAGAAGTTTATTTGGTCATGGCAGGTATGCAAGAAACGTCTAACAGCAATGCAGTCATGTGTTCTTCAGTGAATAACCTCACTGTGTTTCATTTCTCCCCTGTACACATTGTGCTTTGACACTGAAACTTGTCTGACATCTGCTGAAACCCACTTCCTTGCACAGTGCTAACTGAATAAACTGTGCACTGCTCAACTGAAAGGCCACCAGCTGAGGGCCAGCATTCATTCAATTAATTCAGACACAATAATCCAATAAAATGTGGATTCTCCTCCTGCTAGCCTACTGCTGCATGAATACCATCCTGTTGAGATGTCCACACACGACATACTAGCAATCGGCATACCCCTGCAGAGATCTGGCACTGTAGGTGGTGTATAAACTGTAGATTTGATTGATAAATAGGTCTTTGCTGTTTAAAATTGCAGCAAGGGTAGAACAAAAAGACAGAAGAATAATGTGAACTAAACTGGTCCATTTGGACCATCTCGCATCTACAGTAATGTTAAATAAACTATTTCATATCAAGCTACCCCAGCACCAGACTTGCATCCTCCCATTGCATCCCTGATGAGGAACATATCTATTTCTTCATACTACCATTTTCTACATTAATGGACCATGTTAATAATTGTCCTGAATTTTCCAGTATCTACCAAATTGATCTGTATCCCAATAACTCCAATTTTGTCTCAGGTCAAAGGCAGAAAAACAAATGTTATCCTGATTCAGTTAATTTCACCCCAAGTCCTGCACTTAACAAGGGATACAAAGCACACTTCTAAATGATGATAGGCACAATATATGTGAACTATTGCTCCGGAAATCATTTTCCTCAATTAAGTGTTGCCAGTTCCTAGACCTGCTCAAAACACTACTTTTGTCATTTACTTTGTTGACAAAAGCTAGGAATAGATATATAGAATATGCATCTAAGATCTAGTCTGGAAAATTCCCTGAATTAATCAGCCACAGGCAAGTTCCTTTCTAGCTAGGAAAACAAATGCTCTGGCTGCTTAATGCAAAAATGCCACAAAAGTACAAAGTTGTGGGTCTTCCACACCCCATGACTAACCACTCATTCATACCAAATGTATCTTCTGTTGCATTATACAATACCTGCTAAATATTTAAGTTTCACAGTGGGATTCATTTTAACTGCCCGTATCAAAGAGCTGGCACAGACACAATGGTCCAAATTGGCCTTCCTTCAGTGCAATAAACCTCTATGGTTCGATAGATATTGGCCCATAAAAGATGAGATAGATGAGGAAATATTGCTCCAAAGACTGAATGCAACTAAAATATTTTTCTTGCCATGTTTTGGGTATGCAACACTGCATCCCATTTGCTTTGTAGCAATTTATAATAAGAACTTTGAAAGACTGCTGAGCCCTGGACCGAATGCTGCTGAGGTTATTTGTAATCCTCTTGTTAAGTGATAGATTAGCTTTAGGTTTCATAGGGGGTGGAGTGGAGCAAGCCTGGAAATGAAATAGAAATGCAGCAAACAAAGAGAACAAACACTTTTCTTCCATCCTACAAAAGCTGCCATCCGATTAATAATGTTCTTTTTGGAAACTCTCCGAACCCTGATATCTGTGGTAAATTTGATAATTTCATGATAACAGCAATTAAATCACACCCACTCCTAATCTGTACTTGTTCCTCAGGTGGCTTGATGGAGATTGATCAAAAAACTCTTGCTCTCTGTCAATTGTTGGGATGTACACTGTTAGCTCTCGAATTATGCAAAATATGTTGGAGGGAATACAAAAAGTTCTTCACCATCACCAAAATCAGAGTGATCCAAACAAAATGCCTTCAGTTGCTTGCAGTGTCATTTATTTCAATTTTGACCATTTCTGCAAATAAAATATAGTGACTGTAAAGTCTTGCTGTCAAATACCATTCATAACTGTGAACGAATTATGCTCTGACCCATTTTTTCCAGTTCTCAGTCCATCTCCTCAACAGAGGCAACAATCATTTCTCTTCTGCCTAGTGTGTTTTCATTGAATAGTTAAAATTTTGGAGAGGACACAAAGCTGAATAAAGCCAATTCCACTACTTCGTGCAACAGTACAGTAACACAAGAAAAGTTAAAGGTAATTCTGTCCATTCCTCCAGCTCTCTTATTATCTCATCCAACTCCATTTTCAAGAACTTCACGTTTTTGTCTCTGCTATTCTGCTTGGCTGATTATTCTAAATATTCATCCCTGTTAATGAAAAAGCACTTCCCAAAATCAGTTTTAAATTAGTTACTTTTCATTAATTTGAATGTCTTGTCATTTTCCTGGATTTTTGAAGTAATATTCTCATTTTACTATATTTATACCATTTAATATTTATAAAACCCTAATGAGAACCATCTTCTTTCTAGTCAACAAAGCTTGAGCTTTCCTCATCTTTCCTCATGGCTTTGAAGTTAGGGTCACTCTTGCTGTTTCAGCCTGTACTCACTCTAATGCATTTGTGTGTGTTTTTCTGGTAGCCAGACCAGATTTGAACAGGTGATATATCAAGTCTGAAGTGTACACAATGTAGCCTTGAAATAACTTCTGCATATTTGAACACTGCCAATGTTCCCAGCATTACAACTGTGACTGCATTTCAAAAGTGCTTCATTAGCTTTAAAACACTTTGGGATGTCCTGTGGTTGTGAAAGGAACTATATAAATTCCAGTCTTTTCTTTGATATGATCCCATATTGAACTCTTTTTGTTTTAATTGCTTTGTCACAATATTTAGACACTGAACTAATTAATATTTGGAGTTCGAAATCTCCAATTTTCTCATGATAATTCAATTCCATTTATTGCCTACTTATGTTTTTGTTTTGTTCAGTGCATAACAAATCTAAATCCTTCTGCAATTCTTTTTCTGTCTTTTCTGCCTCTGCTACTCACCTTATTTTAATGCACCAACAAATTTGACAAGCTTCCAATTGGTTTTGATATCCAAATCAATAACATGAATTAGAAACTACAGACATCCTTTCAAATTCTCTTCCTCCAGTCTGACCTTTCTCCCGAGAACTTACTTCCAATTTTCTCTGAAGTAACTTTTTGTTGAGTTTCAAATTCTATCTTGTACTCATAAAGCTTTTAATTTAATGAAAAGTCTTTCACGTAAAAAAAAGACTACCTACTACCTTCAAACCTAGCTGTTTGGAATCAGATACTTATACCAATATTCATATCATTCCTCCTTCTTCAATCCAGAAAAATGTCTCCAACAACTAGGAATAGAAAGGGCATATTTTCCCTGCAAGTAGGCCTGCAAGGACTTCAATGCATATTTAATGCTATTTTACTTTCTGTTTTAGTAATTTTCTCGAGGATTTATTTTTAAATAAAGATAACATGTCAGTGACTCTCATCCTGGAATTTTGTAAATTTTTCAAGTCTTGTTCTGTACATCTTTATCTATATTTGGAGAAAGCATCTCCATGGGATTTTATCATCTTCTCATCGGTACTCCATCAAAAGGTAAGTTACTCTGTTCATTGTTAGTTTTGCAAGAGGAACGTCAGGAAAAAAAATTTTTGAAACAAATTACAACAATAAAAGCTTAATTTTGGTTGGGTAGCTGACCTTATAATTCTAATTACAATAGAGTTTGTGCTACAGTCAAAAACTCTATTCAGTCTATCTTGCTGTATCATTGATGCTTTTGTTGACTGTCTCTTAAAGGCTTGTGAGAAGAGACAAAGCACATAATTTGAATATAAGCAGTGCCGTATAATTGGTTCAGTGATGTACAGGACAGGTTGCTCCTTTTTAAGTTTGGTTGCTTGTCATTTAAATCCAAGGAACTATTGTGAGGTATTTAAGTATGTTTAACTATTTGAAGGGTATTTGAATAAAGTTGTTCAATCAGGGAGAATTGGTTTGGAACCATCAAGAGTTAGATCTGGGCAGTGTAAGTCCCGTTTACGTACAAAGGAATACAAAATGGATTCCTTAAGAAAGGATAAGATTATACGCTAGCATTATTCCTGAGATTGATCTGGAAGACACACTCTTACATATATCATGTAAAAATAAATACACAGACACAGTGCAGTGGCTGGCACTTATAGTATGCTGAAAACAATTTGCAGTGATGGATGCTGGGAATTCAGGCTCTATGAAGAACCATCAGGGCTGGAATTTTATGTTGGGTGGGAGGCCCCTCCCACCAGCCAGAAAATTGAGTCTGCCTCCGCTGGGCCTGGGGAGCCACGCCAGGATTTTACGCTCCCCAGGCCCTTAATTGGACTTGAACGGGAATTCCACCTCGCTGAGGCAGGAAATCCCATCTCCAAGAGCTGCTGGCCAATCAGTGGGCTGGCAGCTCTCAGCCCCAGCAGTGCCACCAGCAGCGGTGGCCCCCGCTGGAACTGCACCCAGCCAACAGCAGGGTTGTGGATGTTGGCCCATGGAGAAGTAAGTTTTGGGGCGTTGCTGGGGACAATTGGCTGGGCCCTGGCGAGGCAAGGGGGGTTGGTTAGTGGAAGGGGAGGGGCTTTATTTCAGTGGGGGCGGTTAGGGCTTCAGGGGCGGGCTTTCGTCGGGCACAGGGTGCCCATCAGGAGGCCTCCCCAACCTGCAACCTGGAGGCCTTCTGTCAGGCCTAAGGCACCCACTGGTCTCAGGTAAAATACCAGCAGTGGCAGAAGGAAGCCCCTAAGTGGCAGTTAATTGGCCACTTAAGGGCCTTGATTGGCCTGGGGTGGGTGGGCCGTTTCTCACTGCTGCTGCTCCTGGTAAAATTGCAGCAGGGATGGGAAGGTGTTGGGAATGGCACCTCCAGCCTCCCACTCAATTTTATAACCCCCCCACCCCCTCCCCACCACCAGCCCGCTGCTGTGTGCGGGGAGTGGGGGGGGCATAAAATTCCAGCCCATATTTCTGCATTTGCACCTCATGAGTGTAGCAAAGAGACTATGCAGAGTTTTTTTCAGACTCTTCATTTTTAACCAGTTATTTAATTAGTTTACTGTCCTACCATGAACATCCTGGGGGTTACCATTGACCAGAAACTTAACTGGACCAGCCATATAAATGTTGTGGCTTCAAGAGCAGATCAGAGGCTGGGAATTCTGTGGTGCATAACTCACCTTCTGACTCTCCAAAGCGTGTCCACCATCTACAAGGCAAAAGTCAGAAGTGTGATGGAATTCTCTGGAATGCCAGCACCAACAACATTCAAGAAGCTCAACACCATCCTGGATAAAGCAGCTCACTTGATCGGCACCCCATCTACAACCTTGAACGTTCATTCCCTTCACCGCAAATGCACAGTGGCAGCAGTGTGTACCATCTGCAAGATGCACTGCAGCAACTCAAGCCTCCTTTGACAGCACCTTCCAAACCATCTACCGAGATCTCTACCATCTGGAAGGACAAGGGCAACTGACACATGGGAACACCACCATCTGCAAGTTCCCCTCCAAGGCGCACACCATCCTGACTTGGAAATATATCTACGTCCCTTCACTGTTGCTGATCAAAAACCTGGAACTGCCTTCCTAACAGCACGGTGGGTGTACCTACAACATATGGGCTGCAGTGGTTCAAGAAGTAGCTCATCACCACCTTATCAAGGGCAATTGGGGATGGACAATAAATGCTGGCTTAGCCAGCAATGCTCACATCCTATGGAAGAAGAAAAAAAAGTACTCCTTTAAACGTTGAATCTTTCGAAGGGGCTGGATTGCACCATATCTTTTATGAATATTCCATACAACAGTGAATTCATAGATAAGCAGCATACCATTAAAATACCAGGCTGGACAGTTGTCTTTTGAATGCAGATTTTGCCATTTAATGTGACAGATCGGGTTGTTTTATGCTCAGCTTAATATTTCCACAAACACGCAGAGTTCAGAGGTTTCAGCTTTTTGGAATTCCAACCACAGGCAAGATGCAATAAATACCATATTAGTCACAACAAATTCAGTAGCACTATTTCTATCAAACAATTTATTAGCATCACTGGGAAGTATGGCTCAACAGATTGGAAAGAGTTGCCTTCATGTGTAGCATTTCTGCAAAGATGTTTTGACTCATTTCATTCCAAAAAGAAAAGAAAATTGCCATGCTCAAGTCACTATGATAATCTCCCTTCATTAACAAAGCACTTTTGTGGCACATTATAGAGTTGAAAGGTTTTTGTCAAGATAAGATAAAAAGACTATTTAAAGTGCTGGTGTAAAGAAAGGTGAGGCAGAATTTAAATGGTTCTTTCATGCAATAAAAAAAATCAATTATTTGTGTGCACTTTGTAATGTGCAGTAAGGTGAAGGAAGATGATGCTGCTTGTGTTGCAGAACATTATTTTTACTTATTGTGTGATGTGCTTGTTACTGTTAGATAAGGAATGGTCCAGGTCTGCAACACAGATCATTTTATCTCTTATCACATCAGATCGCCAGCCTTTGACATAAACATTCCTCTCCTAAGCAAAGATATAATCCAATTGAAATTAGGTGAATTAAAAAACCTAATGAAACAGTCTATAAATTCTTTATCTCTTACAAAATTGGGGAGGGAAAGATGTTTCCAATAGTCACATTTGTTCTCAAGGGAACTTTAGTGATATCACACAACCCCAGACAGCCCGCTTCGACCTCCTTCCCAAAATCCACAAACGGGACTGTCCCGGCAGACCCATTGTGTCAGCCTGTTCCTGCCCCACTGAACTTATTTCTTCCTATCTAGACTCTGCCTTTTCTCCGCTGGTCCAGTCTCTTCCCACCTACATCCGTGACTCTTCTGACGCCCTACGTCATTTTGACAATTTCCAGTTTCCTGGTCCCAACCGCCTCCTCTTCACTATGGACGTCCAATCGCTCTACACCTCCATCCCCCACCAGGATGGTTTGAGGGCTCTCTGCTTCTTCCTGGAACAGAGGCCCAACCAGTCCCCATCCACCACCACCCTCCTCCGCCTGGCTGAACTTGTTCTCACATTGAACAACTTCTCCTTCAACTCCATGCACTTCCTTCAAGTAAAAGGTGTCGCTATGGGTACCCGCATGGGTCCTAGTTATGCCTGTCTTTTTGAGGGATATGTCGAGCATTCTTTGTTCCAGTCCTACTAAGGCCCCCTCCCCCAACTCTTTTTCCGGTACATTGATGACTGTATCGGTGCCGTTTCCTGCTCCCGCCCCGAACTGGAAAACTTTATCAACTTTGCTTCCAATTTCCACCCTTCTCTCACCTTTACATGGTCCATCTCTGACACTTCCCTTCCCTTCCTCGACTTCTCTGTCTCCATCTCTGGGGATAGGTTGTCTACCAATATCCATTATAAGCCCACTGACTCCCACAGCTACCTCGACTACACTTCTTCACACCCTACCTCCTGTAAGGACTCCATTCCATTCTCCCAGTTTCTCCGTCTCCGACGCATCTGCTCTGATGATGCTACCTTCCATGACGGTGCTTCTGATATGACCTCCTTTTTCCTCAACCGAGGATTTCCCCCCACTGTGGTTGACAGGGCCCTCAACCGTGTCCGACCCATTCCCCGCACCTCTACCCTCACCCCTTCCCCTCCCTCCCAGAACCGTGACAGGGTTCCCCTTGTCCTCACTTTTCATCCCACCAGCCTCCATATCCAAAGGATCATACTCCGCCATTTTCGCCACCTCCAGCGTGATGCCACTACCAGTCGCATCTTCCCCTCCCTTCCCCTGTCAGCATTCCGAAGGGATCGTTCCCTCCGCAACACCCTGGTCCACTCCTCCATTACCCCCACCACCTCGTCCCCGTTCCAGGGCACCTTCCCCTGCAATCGCAGGAGGTGTAATACCTGCCCATTTACCTCCTCTCTCCTCGCTATCCCAGGCCCCAAACACTCCTTTCAGGTGAAGCAGCGATTTACTTGTACTTCTTTCAATGTAGCATACTGTATTCGCTGCTCACAGTGTGGTCTCCTCTACATTGGGGAGACCAAGCGCAGACTGGGTGACCGCTTTGCGGAACATCTCCGCTCAGTCCGCAAGCAGGACCCTGAGCTTCCGGTTGCTTGCCATTTCAACACTTCCCCCTGCTCTCATGCTCACATCTCTGTCCTGGGATTGCTGCAGTGTTCCAGTGAACATCAACGCAAGCTCGAGGAACAGCATCTCATCTACCGATTAGGCACACTACAGCCTGCCGGACTGAACATTGAGTTCAATAATTTCAGAGCATGACAGCCCCCCATTTTACTTTCATTTTTAGTTATTTTTTCTTCCTTTTTTTTACATTCTTTTTTACATTTTTTACAATCTTTTTTTGCATTTATTTCATTTCATCTTAGTTTGTTCAGTTTGCTTACCCACTGTTTTTTTCAGGTTGTTTTTCTTCAGGTTTGCACTTGCTGCTGTTCAATATTCAGTATATTCACACCTAATCTGCACTAATGCTTTGTCTTTTAACACACCATTAACATATTGTTTGCCTTTTCTCCTGACCTTTTGGTCAGCTATGTGGCCTGGTCCAATCTGCACCTTCTCCTTTGTTATCTCTTGCCCCACCCCCACCTCACTTGTTTATAATCTGTGACTTTTCTAATATTTGTCAGTTCCGAAGAAGGGTCACTGACCCGAAACGTTAACTCTGCTTCTCTTTCCACAGATGCTGCCAGACCTGCTGAGTGATTCCAGCATTTCTTGTTTTTGTTCCTTTTTTAATGATCTGTTCTGCCAACCTCCACCTCATTTTAATGGTTGCTTCTGTATATTTTTCTTTCATTTTTCATTATTACTTATTTTTACTCCATTTTGTGAACTCCTCTTGTGAACATGCTGACACATGCTGCAGCACAGTTCCACAGCTATCAGCTACGCTCTGGTGTGGCAACCCAGTGTCATTTTTCACTTGAGTGAAGATGGCGAACATTGGCAGAATATTCAACCATCAGGACAGCACCAAAGTTAAGACCAATGCTGTTTTCACCTAACATGCAATTTCTGGCAAGAATTGTTGGATAGTGATCGAGTAAGAATCACAGTGATTCTTTATCTCCCCGCGCCATGGTGCCCTGGGACTGATTTTTGTATCCCCAGCTGACACCTGCAACCTGTACTATCTGTGTAGCTCAGTTGTAGTCAATCTATTCTTGCATTACTCATTTTCCATTGTCCTTATTTTTTGGTTTTGCATTGTATTAAGTTATTGGTCTTGACTGAATTTTTTTTTGTTCTTCTTGTCCTTCACTTTGAGTCTCTCTCAACAACAATTTCTCAGTTATGTAGCATTCCTCATGTGCAGGAAGATGTCTCAGAGCACTTTACAACGAAGAGGAAAGTGGTATAGTGTAACAGAGCATGGGGAAAAGGATGGGAAAAGGCAAGCCTAGGATGGGAATCTGACGGCATGGTCAAACAGGGCTTTTGAAGAAGTTTTTAAAATCAAGGAAAGCTGGCAAGGCAGTGTAAAAAATGTTCAGAAGGCAGAGTATAGTGGCTGATTGAACGGCTGTGATGGTGGAGTACAGACAGCAAGGAGTGAGGTGAAATCCACAGTTTGAGAAGTGGAGAGTCAGGATGGTGATGCTTGATAGAAGGGGATCATTAATTTAAGGTGAGGTGAGGCCATGGATAGATAAATGATGGGGCTGAGTTTCTTTTGAAAACCAGACATCAAGTCAAGGACCAACTTGCATAATGCAAATCATTCACAATATCTGAGGAATTGCATTTGTGTTCTTAAAAGCCTTTGAATAAAAAAAATTAATTGGTAATATACTGCTCGACATTTCATCAGATCATGCACTTCTTTAATGAACGCATGATAAGAACGTGTCAAAATGTGAATGAAACTTAAAATTCATCAAGCTGATATAACCACTGAAAACATTACAAACCACCTGCAGATAGACAGTAATCTATTCAACAGACTGGTTATCTAATGCTGTTAACTTGTCATCTATCCAAAGAGTTTAGCCTTAGATTCATCTCACCAAACTTACATCTGTTTTGGATATTGATTCCAACCATATTTTGATAATCAGACATCCAGTAATGCTGAATGATGGTGACACTACTAAATTGCCTTTATAAATTCTATTATTCATTTCACTCAATTGCCATCTAAAACTATTTGTATCTATTATTTGGTTGTAATTAAGTTAAATTTAAGTAGTGATACTTGTGGTTTTCAGTCAATGGTTGTTAGCGCATGACTTGTTATCCAACTTCTTTGACAGTTTGACAAGAAAGGATTAATTCATTGATGTAGTAGCTTGAGGGTATCCTAATTGAGTGTTTATGAGGTAAATCCACATTCAATCCAATTGGGTAATTAACACAGTTTAGTGAACTGAATTTAGGTATCATAGGTGCAGCAGGCAAATAAGAAGGTAAATGGCATGTTGGTCTTTATTGCAAGGGGATTGGAGTACAGGAATAAAGAAGTCTTACTAAAATTGTACAGGGCTTTGGTGAGACTGCACCTGGAACACTGTGTGCAGTTTTGGTCTCCACATTTAAGAAAGGATATACTTGCACTGGAGACAGTGCAGCGAAGATTTACTAAATTGGTCTCTGGGATGAGGGGGTTGACCTATGATGAGAGGCTGAGTAAATTGGGCCTATATTCTCTGGAGTTTAGAAGAATGAGAGGTGATCTAATTGAGACATACAAGATTCTGAAAGGGCTTGATAGGGTAGAAGCTGAGAGATTGTTCCCACTGGTCAGGGAATCTAGAACACGGGGACACAGTCTCAGGATAAGAGGCCAATCATTCAGGACTGAGATGAGGAGAAATTACTTCACTCAAAGGGTTGTGAATCTTTGGAACTCTCTACCCCAGAAGGTTGTGGATGCTCCATCATTGAATACATTTAAGGCTGGGATAGATAGATATTTGGTCTCACAGGGAATCAAGGGATATAGGGAGTGGGCAGGAAAGTGGAATTGAAGCCCAAGATCAGCCATGATCATATTGAATGTCAGAGCAGGCTTGGTGGGCCATATGGTCTACTTCTGTTCCTAGTTCTTGTGTTCTTGTATTCACGGCAAGACCTTTACTGGGCTCTGAACCCCAGACAGTTCCTTACTGAGGATTAAGGTGAAGGTGATTAAGGTTTCATCTGGTTCCTTCCTGTATATTTACCAGGACATCTAAATCCAGTGTTCTTATATGAAGGCTTCGATATGCTAAGATGTGATCCCTGAAAGCCAGCTTCTCTTTTGTTCAGACATCAGAGACACCAACATTTCCATTAATTATTGGCAGCAGCAGGCATATAAATACATTAAAAGCTAACAAAAGTACTAACTCTGGCTTCATATATGGCAATACAACAAGAAAGGGCCAATGGCATTGGGGGTCTGAATTTATCTTTTAAAGAAGCCCAGACAGACCTCCTGTGGCACTGCTCATGGCGAGTCAGATAAACAAAAGTGTAATGATTAAATTATGACAAGAAGCACATGTGACACTTAGAGGAAGTATGTGCTATATGCAAGAATTTTATGATAAGCTGTAAATAATTAGACTTCAGTTTTTAAAAAACTAAACATGTACTACAGGATATATTTTGTAATTTCAGAAGCAGTGGATTTATAAAGATCTAAACAGATTTTAAAGATCCTTTCATACTGGGAAGATGTAATTCATAATAAGTGACTCTGATTTTTTTTTCTGCCTGTGAAGAGCTAATCCTGTAGAAACTGGAATGAAGAGGCACTTGTAAACATTAATTAAAATGATTTCAGCTGCACTAATATCAAACTTGAAAAATTAATGAATACAGTTACCTGCAAAAATTTCAACAGACTAAGGACAGTTGTACGACTTCACTGCTCACAGTGTGTTCCAGATAAGGGTCCACAGTGAAGCAATTGGGTCAAGAATTTTAATTGATCTCTCTGCATTACTTATCATCAGTTACCATGCCATTAATCATAATGCTTCCTACACTACTCATTTGACTTGCAAAGGAAAAGAGAAGCGTCAGCACAAGCTTGGAGAGTAACTTCAGCTCTGAATGGAAGCATAGCTGGACTTCAGTGATCATATTTTAGTGCCCTATAGTCAATTCATCAAATGACACTGGGCAGACCCTGGGACTCTGAATCAAGGAGATGAAAGGTGGCTTTGGAATTACCATTAAACTCCTCTTTATTCCTATAATTCATCCTGGCACTACATAGTGAAAGAGAACAAAGTGGCTAGGTATCACTATGCATTTCACAGATATATACTGCGTCGAGCATCTTTTTTTTCAAGATATTTGGAAGTATGAATGGGTGTTATGGCTCTTCATTCTCACGAGGATTGTGTTCTTTTTTGGGGTTTTTTGTACTTTTTGTTCACTATCCAACCCTAATTCAAGACATCCTGTGCCAACTGTTGCATTTATTTAATGCAGTGGTTAGCTCAGTCATTAATGAACTTCAGCAAGGATATATATCAAAGTAATGATATTATGAATTTTCTGTTATTTAATTGGTAGAAAAGGTTAATAGCAGCTTTCATTAACTGTGACAATTAGTACAGGGTATTAGATATTATGAAGAGTCAGTTTATCAAACTACGTCAAAACAATGAGTCCTCTATGTCTCCCAGAACTTTACATATAATTAAGTTTCAGCCTTCAAGACTATGACTGTCGTAAAATTACATAAGCATACAACAATCTTTAATACCTTTAACAAAAAAAAATCCACACACAATTTTGCACTGTTTCATCTCCTCTTTGGCCAAATCTCTCCTCTAACTGAAGTGTACTGAACATTTCATGAGAGTACTCTCTACAGGTCATATATTGTTCTAAATGCTGTTACAATATTTGAAGCTGCTTCATATGATAATCACCGAATATAGTTTTTCACTTATGTTCATATTACTTATTTTTTAAACTTTCGAATCCCCATATTTAAATATGCTCAGAGGACTAAAGGAAACTGCATATTTGGTTCATGTTCTTTCACCCATCCATTAGATGAAGAAAGTGTACAATAAAAAGCAGTGAAAATAGACAGGCCAACGCAGAATGTACAAATATTAAGTTGTTTAAGGACTGTGAGGGTAGTTGACTCGAATTTTTCGTCATTCATTGGATGTGCATATTTGCATGTTACATGCACACACATATGGCATAATATAAAGAGATTTTCACCAACAGAAAACAATGAAGAATCAGCAATCATGCATTTAAATTCACTATGTGGGATCATGACTAGCCTCCACTTCAGCCCGTCCACTGCTGAAACCCTCATTCATACTTTTGTCACTTCCAGACTGAACTATTCCAAGGCTCTCCTAGCCAGCCTCTCATCTTCTATCGCCGTAATCTTCAGCTTATCAAAACCTCTGTTCTTCGCATCCTAACCCACACCAAGTTCTGCTCACCCATCATCTCTCTGCTTGCTGAACTACTTTGGCATACGATTCATCAACACCTCAATTTTAAAAGTCTCAAGCTCATGTTCAATTGTGTTGTCCCTCCTTATCTTTGTAAACTCCTCCAGCCCGACAACCTTCGAAGAACTCGGCAGTCCTCCAATTCTGATCTCTTATGCATCCTCATTCTCTTCGCCCACCAATGATGACAATGTCTTGAGTTGGATTGGCCCTAAACTCTGGAATACCTTCCCGAAACCTTTGTACCACTCCACCTCTCCCTTTCGACCCTCCTTAAAACCGATCTCTTTTTACCAGGCTTTTAGCTATTCCTCTTGATATTTCATTCTTGAACTCACTGCCAATATTTGTAAAATTACACTCCAGTGAAGAGCCTTGGGACATTTTGCTATGCTAAAGGTGCTTTATAAATGCAATTTGTTGTTGTGTGGTTGCAGTTGCTGACTCTTACAGAATAGACTTAATTTAAACATAATTTCTGCCTAATTAGAAGTCAATTCCTATTGTTGACAGTAAATCAGCAAAAAATCAAGAAGTGTTTTATTTCCAGATTGAACACAAAGCAGTAACTTTCCAATAACATACTCTATGAGGTATAATTTGGGATTTGGAGATAACAGGCTTTTTAATCTGAAGGTTACATATACTGTAAAATTCATTGTATCAGGCTGGTGTGCAAGTCACAACTTGATTCAATAGTTGTAATCTATATACAAACTATACAAGTTGTGAGAGAGCATGAAGACATAGAAACACAGAAAGCAGATTGGCCAAATCGCAAATTTAGCTAGTTACATTCAAAATGAATAAATGTCTGTCACAACAAAATAAGATTGAAGAACACTTTCACTGACAAACTCAACACTTGAGAAAGAAAAACACTTGAACAGATCACATGCTTTAAATATTTCTAGGAAACATCTGAAACATGCTTCATGTATAATAAATTATTCTGGAGAGCAGTGAATGTGATGCAGGCAAAAACAGCAGCAATTTTGCATTCCGCAAGATCCCACAATTTTCTTCTGGTATTAGGGAGAAACCTTTTGTGCAGGCCAGAGGAACTCTCTGCTCTTCTCCCAACTGCAGAATGGCATCTGGGCTACAAAAATAAGCTTAATGTCTTTTCTCAAAGATAGCACCTCCAACATTGCAGAACCTCTTCTGTAATGCACTGGTGTATCAGTCTACTACATGCTCAGATTCCAGGCTGTGCTTTGGAACACCCAACTGGCTTTCAGTTCCCTCCATTATTTTTTAAAGAGAGATGTAATTTTGTAGGAAATTGAGAACTATTTTGAAACATTTATCAGGAAAATGCACACTAAAACATTCTAATTATGAATACTAACTGGCACCAATGTTTCAAGATACACAGAAGTCTGTGAGTTCATGAATGATAACATGACTTTATGTTTGGCTGGGTCATTCAGTGCTAAGATGAGCTTCAGAAAGGCTTTGAGCCACTAAAATATAGCAATACAAATCAGCCAATGTAAAATTAAAAATTTTAGTCTGTGTGCACTTGATGTCGACAAATTTTCATGTCAATTATTCACATTATAAATTTTCATGCCGATATTTATCAGCTATCAATGCAAATCCTGGAATTTCATCTCAGTAGTGATGCTGTAACACCTCAGTTTTACATCTCTTCATTCGTCAGTCTGCAGGGTCGAGAAATGTCTGTACGCCAATCAGCTCTGCTTCCCAATTTGGCCAAAATGTTGCTATCTAGCTATAATTTTTTTTAAATTAGTTTGTGGGATGTGGGCATCGCTGGTTAGGCCAGCATTTATTGCCCATCCCTAATTGCCCTTGAGAAGGTGGTGGTGAGCTGCCTTCTTGAACTGCTGAAGTCCTTGGGGTGTCGGTACACCAACAGTGCTGTTAGGAAGGGAGTTCCAGGATTTTGACCCAGCGACAGTAAAGGAACGGCAACATAGTTCCAAGTTTGGTGTGTGGCTTGGAGGGGAACTTGCAGGTGGTGGTGTTCCCAAGCATCTACTGCCCTTGTCCTTCTAGGTGGTAGAGGGTGTGGGTTTGGAAGCTGCTGTCAAAGGAGCCTTGGTGAGTACGCACAGTGCATCTTTTAGATGGTACACACTGTTGCCACTGTGCGTTGGTGATGGAGGGAGTGAATGTTAAAGGTTGTAGATGGGGTGCCAATCAAGTGGGCTGCTTTGTCCTGGATGGTGTCAAGTTTCTTGAGTGTTATTGGAGCTGCACCCATCCAGGCAAGTAGAGAGTATTTCATCACACTCCTGACTTGTGCCTTGGAGATGGCGGGCAGGCATTGGGAAGTCAGGAGGTGAGTTACTCGCCACAGAATTCCAGCCTCTGACCTGCTTTTGTAGCCACAGCATTTATGTGGCTGCTCCAGTTCAGTTTCTGATCAATGGTAACCCCCAGGATGTTGATAACTTGGGGATTCAGCAATGGTAATAACATTGAATGTCAAGGGGAGATGGTTATATCCTCTTGTTTGAGATGGTCATTGCCTGGCACTTGTGTGACGTGAATGTTACTTGCCACGTATCAGCCCAAGCCTGGATATTGTCCAGGTTTTGCTGCGTATAGATATGGGTTGCTTCAGTATCTGAGGAGTTGCGAATGGTGCTGAACGTTGTGCGATCTTCAGCGAACAACCCCACAACTGACCTTATGATGGAGGGAAGGTTATTAATGAAGCAGCTGAAGATGGTTGGTCCGAGGACATTACCCTGAGGAACTCCTTCAGTAATATCCCTGGACTGAGGTGATTGACCTCCAACAAGCACAACCGTCTTCCTTTGTGCTAGTTATGGTTCCTACCAGTGGAGATTTCCCCCCCGATTCCCATTGACTCCAGTTTTGCTCGGGCTCCTTGATGACATACTAGGTCAAATGCTGTCTTGATGTCAAGGGCTGACACTCTCACTTCACCTCTGGAGATCAGTTCTTTTTTTTTTCATTCATGGGATGTGGGTGTCACTGGCCAGGCCAGAATTTGTTGCCCATCCCTAATTGCCTTTGAGTAGGTGGTAGTGAGCTTCCTTCTTGAACTGCTGCAGTCCATGTGGGGTAGGTACACCCACAGTGCTGTTAGGAAGGGAGTTCCAGGATTTTGACCCAGCAACAGCGAAGGAATGGTGATATAGTTCCAAGTCAGGATGGTGTGTGACTTGGAGGGGAACTTGCAGGTGGTGGTGTTCCCATGCATTTGCTGCCCTTGTCCTTCTAGTTGGTAGAGGTCGCGGGTTTGGAAGGTGCGGATGAAGGAGCCTTGGTGCGTTGCTGCAGTGTATCTTGTAAATGGTACACAATGCTGCCACTGTGCGTCAGTGGTGGAGGGAGTGAATGTTTGTGGATGGAGTGCCGATCAAGTGGGCTGCTTTGTCCTGGATGGTGTCGAGCTTTTTGAGTGTTGGAGTTGCACCCATCCAGGCAAGTGGAGAGTATTCCATCGCACTCCTGACTTGTGCCTTGTAGATGGTGGATAGGCTTTGGGGAGTCAGGAGGTGAGTTACTCGCTCTTGTAGCCACAGTATTTATATGGCTACTCCAGTTTAGTTTCTGGTCAATGGTAGCCCCTAGGATGTTGATAGTGGGGGATTCAACGATGGCAATGCCATTAAATGTCAAGGGGAGATGGTTAGATTCTCTGTTGTTGGAGATGGTCATTGCCTGGCACTTGTGTGGCGTGAATGTTATTTGCCACTTATCAGTCCAAGCCTGGATATTGTCCAGGTCTTGCTGCATTTCTACACGGACTGCTTCAGTATCTGAGCAGTTGCGAATGGTGCGGAACATTGTGTAGTCATCAGCGAACGTCCCTACTTCTGACCTTATGATTGAAGGAAGTTCATTGATGAAGCAGCTGAAGATGGCTAGGCCTAGGACACTACCCGAAGGAACTTCTGCAGTGAAGTCCTGGAGCTCAGATGATTGACCTCCAACACCACAACCATCTTCCTTTGCGCTAGGTATGACTCAAACCAGCAGAGAGTTTTCCCCCGATTCCCATTGACTTCAGTTTTGCTAGGGCTCCTTGATGCCATACTTGGTCAAATGCTGCCTTGATGTCAAGGGCAGTCACTCTCACCTCACCTGTTGAGTTCAGCTCTTTGTCCATGTTTGAACCAAGGCTGCAATGAGGTCAGGAGCTGAGTGGCCCTGGTGGAACCCAAACTGAGCGTCACTGAGCAGGTTCTTGCTAAGCAAGTGCCGCTTGATGGCACTGTTGATGACACCTTCCATCACTTTACTGATGATTGAGAGTAGGCCGATGGGGCGGTAATTGGCCGGGTTGGACTTGTCCTGCTTTTTGTGTACAGGACATACCTGGGCAATTTTCCACATTGCAGGGTAGATGCCAGTGTTGTAGCTGTACTGGAACAGCTTGGCGAGTGGCGAGCATAGGACTTCAGTACTATTGCCAGAATATTGTCAAGGCCCCTAGCCTTTGCAGTATCCAGTGCCTTCAGTCATTTCTTGATATTACGCGGAGTGAATCGAATTGGCTGAAGTCTGGCATCTGTGATGCTTGGAACTGGAGGAGGAGGCCGAGATGGATCATCAACTCGGCACTTCTGGCTGAAGATTGTTGCAAATGCTTCAGCCTTACCTTTCGCACTGATGTGCTAGGCTCCTCCATCATTGAAGATGGGGATATTTGTGGAGCCACCTCCTCCAGTTAGTTGTTTAATTGTCCACCACCATTCACGGCTCAATGTGACAGGACTGCAGAGCTTAGATCTGATCCATTGGTTATGGGATCGCTTAGCTTTGTCTATCGCATGCTGCTTATGCAGTTTGGCATGCAAGTAGTCCTGTGTTGTAGCTTCATCAGGTTGATATCTCATTTTGAGGTATGCCTGGTGCTGCTTCTGGCATGCCCTCCTGCACTCTTCATTGAACCAGGGTTGGTCTCCTGGCTTGATGGTAGTGGTAGAGTGGGGGATATGCCAGGCCATGAGGTTACAGATTGTGGTTGAGTACAATTCTGCTGCTGCTGATGGCCCCCAGCCCCTCATGGATGCCCAGTTTTGCATTGCTAGATCTGTTCGAAATCTATCCCATTTAGCACGGAGGTAGTGCCACACAACACGTTGGAGGGTATCCTCAATGTGAAGGTGGGACTTCGTCTCCACAAGGACTGTGCGGTGGTCACTCCTACCAATACTGTCCTGGACATATGCATCTGCGGCAGGCAGATTAGTGAGGATGAGGTCAAGTATGTTTTTCCCTCGTGTTGGTTCCGTCACCACCTGCCGCATACCCAGTCTAGCAGCTATGTCCTTTAGGACTCGGCCAGCTCGGTCAGTAGTGGTGCTACCGAGCCACTCTTGGTGATGGACATTGAAGTCCCCCACCCAGAGTACATTCTGTGCCCTTGCCACCCTCAGTGCTTCCTCCAAGTGCTGATCAACATGGAGGAGTACTGACTCATCAGCTGAGGGAGGGCGGTAGGTGGTAATCAGCAGGAGGTTTCCTTGTCCATATTTGACCCGATGCCATGAGACTTCATGGGGTCCGGAGTCGATGTTGAGGACTTCCAGGGCAACTCACTCACGACTGCATACCACTGTGCCGCCACCTCTGCTGGGCCTGTCTTGCCAGTGGGACAGGACATACCCGGGGATGGTGATGACAGTGTCTGGGACATTGTAAGGTATGATTCCGTGAGTATGACTATGTCAGGCTGTTGCTTGACTAGTCTGTGGGACAGCTCTCCCAACTTTGGCACAAGCCCCCAGATGTTAGTAAGGAGGCCTTGGCAGGGTCGACAGGGCTGGGTTTGCCGTTGTCGTTTCCGATGCCTAGGTCGATGCCGGGTGGTCCGTCCGGTTCCATTCGTTTTTATTGACTTCGTAGCGGTTAGATACAACTGAGTGGGTTTGCTAGGCCATTTCAGAGGGCATGTAAGAGTCACCCACATTGCTGTGGGTCTGGAGTCACATGTAGGTCAGACCAGGTAAGACAGCTGATTTCCTTCCCTAAAGGACATTAGTGAACCAGATGGGTTTTTACAACAATCAACAATGGTTTCATGGCCATCATTAGACTAGCTTTTTCATTCCAGATTTATAAATTGAATTCAAATTCCACCTTCTGTCTGGACCAAGGCTGCAATGCAGTCAACAGCTGAGTGACCCTGGTGGAACCCAAACTGAGCATCAGCGAGCAGGGTATTGCTGATCAAGTGCCGCATAATAGCATTTTTGACGACCCCTTCCATCACTTTGCTGATGATTGGGAGTAGACTGATAGTGCGGTAATTGTCCGGGTCTGATTTGTCCTGCTTTTTTGTGCACAGGACATACCTGGGCAATTTTCCACATTGCTGGGTAGATGCCAGTGTTGTAGCTGTACTGGAACAAGTTGGCTTGGGGCAAGGCTAGTTCTGAAGCACAAGTCTTCAGTACTATTGCCGGAATGTTGTCAGTGTCTATAGCCTTTGCAGTATCCAGTGCCTTCAGCTGTTTCTTGATATCACATGGAGTGAATCAGATTGGTTGAAGACTGGCATCTGTGATGCTGGGGACTGCAGGAGGAGACCGAGGTGAATCATTCACTCGGCACTTCTGGCTGAAGAGAGGGATAAAAATGCTTCAGCCATGTCTTTTATTCTAATGTGCTGGGCTTTACCATTGTTGAGGATGGGGATGTTTGTGGAGCCTCCTCCTCCTGTCAGTTGTTTATTGTTCACCACCATTCATGACTAGATGTGACAGGACAGCAGAGCTTAGATCAGATCCATTGGTTGTCGGATTCTTTAGCCCTGTCTATTGCATGCTGCTTCTGCTGTCTGGCACACAAGTAGTCCTGTGTTGTTGCTTCAAAAGCCTGACACCTCATTTTTAGGTATGCCTGGTGCTGCTCCTGGCACACTTTCCTGCACTCTTCATTGAACCAGGGTAGGTTCCCTGGCTTGATGGTAATGGTAGAGTGGGGGATATGCCGTGCCATGAGGTTACAGATTGTGGTTGAATACAATTCTGCTGCTGCTGATGGCCTATACACTTCATGGATGGCCAATTTTGAGTAGAAATATCAAATCAGAAATATTATATAAAAATAGGGACAGAATGTTTATGATTTTTTCAGCTGAACCTGGATTACATTTGCAAATGCTGGTCCAATTATCTTCTGTCCTCTAATCCTGCTCAACTTGAAGATTGTGTCTGGTCTCGACTCCCCATTATGAACATCATCATGCACAGAAGGAGCCGTGATGAAATAAACAATGAAATGAAAGACTTATGAATTTGAAAGTCAATTGCTAAACAAAATCACAAGAACCTGGACACTTATGCACAGCAACCACGTGACCCCACCTGTACTGGAAATCTACAAACTTTTCTCCAAAGAAGAAGCTCATTAACCTCTTCTGAAATAGCTCTGGGTAGAACCCCTTTGTAATTGAAAGGAGCTATTGCATATTCATGTCTCTGATCGACATGAATGGATTATCAGAGGATGCTGGATACAGTTGGCTCATAGCCAAACCAAAATGAATAAGGTGTGAAGCAGGAACATCAGAACAGAATGATTCTCATTAAAACATTAAATAATGGCCATGGCGACCATATCTTCGCCCATTGTGTGGTCACAACAGGGGAGATGGTCATGCATCTCCTTTCCTAACACAAACTGTGAGAAATTTTTACCTTAAAAAGGTAACTCTCTGGAGAGAGGGGGAAATGAAGCCAACATCACAGAAAACACGTCAGAAGGATCCAGCAGGCAAGAAAGGAACCTTGCTCACTAAGAACGGCACGACAGCAGAGACATCACAAAGTGACTTTGAGATGAACCATCTGTGACAGTAACAAACTGCATATCACCAGCTTTGGACTGTACTATAACCACTACAGCTTTACAGTACCTCCACACATTCATGACTGTAAATAATCAGGCCTGCAACTCGAAAAAAAAGACTCAATATTCTTCTGTAAACCACAAACACATAACTCACTTGGGTCTCTTACTCTTTTCTCTCTATCTATTCTTGTGTATGTGTTTGTGGGTGAATGTGTGTGTGAGGTTGTGATCATTTTGGGATTTGTTTAAAAATAGTTATTTTTTTACCGAGAAGAAAACCTGCAATTTTTCTGTTTATTTGACCCAAAAGACACTCAGGGGCTAAAGCATCATTTTAACAAAACATAATTGCAGTTAGTCGGGAGGTGAACAGCGGTAACCACCCACACTCCTTACCACCTGTCTGTAACAATATATTAAGTCTTCCTTGTGTCTATTTGTCAAAATGACTGGAGTTGCATTGTTGGGGTGGTGCAGGTGGTGGCGGGTGGGCTTGAGCCTTCCAGTTGGGTGAGAAGATCGTCAGTAATGAAGAATAATTGGCCTGTGATGCCACAAGTGCAGCATCTTGATGCATCTCTGCATGATGAGTATAAAATTCGAATAACCTATATGTTGTACTTTAGAAAGAGTAAAGATTAGGATACGATCTCTATTAATAGCTGAAAGAATTCACTGTACTTTGTTGACAGCAACTTCAAGGTGAAACCATTCTTTGTGAAAAAACAATGAATTACTATGGACAAATTTGATTATTTCCTTAGAAAGTTAACAAGACTACAATTCAAAGGAATTGCAGATTCTCTCTTCTAATAAGTTCCCAATATGGGTATTACAGGTTTAGGCTGAAGAAATAACAGCTAGACACAAGTAGCAGTCAAATGACACTGTTAATGTTCCCACCAAGTCATCATAAGCCAGCATAAACTGATGTTACATGACTTCAGGAGCATCCCATTGCTGTACTGGAAGGATTAGTTGTTCATCAAGCTAATCAAGCAAATAATTTCCAATTTTTAAAATGTTCACAACAATACATTTATTCCAATTGATGACAATATTTTGATTAAGTGTTTTGGTCTATGAGCAACAGTGATGAAATCTTCATGATCATTGTAAAAATATTGTGGACAATCTTCCAGTGCGTGCAGTGAATAGGAGAGCAATGGCAGAGCATGTCTTCTGCCAGAGGAGTCAATAGGGAATCATGCAGTTTTCCAGGTCCTGCCTCATTAACATGTGTTCATTAAATTGCCAACACAAAATGTGCTCCCCTTAAGTAGCTCACTGACTTGGAGGCAGAAAATTGAGTGATGAAGCTACTTATGAAGAACCTGCAGCTGCCTGACACAAGACTCCCAAAACAAGCTTTCTACTCCAAGCTCCATCACAGCAAGAGGCCAGCAGGAAGGCAGAGGAAACACTACAACGAAGTCCTTAAAGCCTGCCTGAAAAAATGTGACATCTCCACCGATTCTTGGGAATCTCTTGCCCGAGACCACCCAAAATGGAGAAGAAGCATCCACAACGGTGCCAGCCAGTTTGAACAATGTCGACATGCACAGGCAGCGACAAAGTGCAAACAGTGGAAGCAGCGTTCAGGATTTTGAGCATCCCATTCACTTGCCTCACCAAGTACCACCTGCCCCACCTGTGGCAGAGTGTGCGGATCCAGAATTGGACTATACAGTCACCTATGGACCCACAACCCGAGAATGGAAGAAAGTCATCCTCGTTTCTGAGGGACTGCCTAAGAAAAAGAAGAGAAAAAGCAGCTACAGTTTAAGGGAGAGGTGTATTTTTCATTGGGAACAAAGAGAAGCAGTGCAATGGACTACATGAGTTTAGAGCCGACAGCAACAACCACAGAAGCTGTCAAATCCATTCAAGTGGCAAACCCCCAAGTGACTGCCATAAAATGTCTCCAGAAGATCCATACAGCTTCACATGGCAGTAGCTGAAAATCCCTTTAATCTCACTCCCAATGATTGCCTCCTGACTTGTACCAACCATGGTTGGTTGATGAGAGCAGGGACTGGCTCCAATCAGGTTGCAATTCATGAACATGTACCATGAACATGAACCGCTTAGCCTCTATTCATGTGGGGCTCCTGTCCATTTCCAATAGCAGATCTGATCAGAAGGATTTATCCCCACATGGACATCAAAACTGCGGGAAATGGGTCCGATGAACAACTGCTTCATTCTGAATCTACCGTGTTTTCAGCACAAATGGGCTGGTCCTGAGACACTCCTTAGTGTTTCTATGCATGTAAGTTGGATATGAACATAAGAAAATGGGATATTTTCGAATTTTTCATCTTGAATATCAGACCTGAAAGAACTGATAGTACATCTATGACAGTCAAAGAATGCAGGTTTATTCATCATCAGCTGGTTAATTATTTGTGCCAAAGAAAAATGAAGGATGTGCCCTCATATTCAAATCACTAAGATGGGTATTCTCTGCGCCAACTCGGCAACATTGAAAACATTTTTCTACTTGACGTTTCCATTTTGCCATTTGGGAAAGAAATGAAATCAGAGTTTACCTCAGCACAAACTTAACAAAATGACTTGTGGAACGATAGTCACCTGAAAAGTTACCCTACTCTATGTCAGTTGATTGTATGTAATCTTCGTGACAAGAATTTGAATGCTGTCTGAACACAGGTCCCAGAGGCACAAATCCATAGTACAAACCTACCATTACTGCAGCATTAATTGGCACCAAATTGTCAGTCTCACTCAGCACAGCTGCCAGAATAACTGGTGCAGGAAATGGAAATGAAAATGTCACTGGTGCAAAGGTGAACTGAAACATATAAGATCCTGAGGGTTCTTGACAGGGTGGATGTGGAAAGGATGTTTCTCCTTGTGGGAGAATCTGGAACTGGGGGTCACTGTTTAAAAATAAAGGTCGCCCATTTAAGACAGAGATGAGGAGAAATGTTTTCTCTCAGAGGGTTGGGAGTCTTTGGAATTCTCTTCCTCAAAAGGCAGTGAAAGCAGAGTCTTTGAATATTTTTAAGGCAGAGGTAGATATATTCTTGATAAGCAAGGGGGTGGAAGGTTATCGGGAGTAGGTGGAAAGGTGGAGTAATCAGTTCAGCCACGAACTTATTGAATGGCAGAGCAGTCTCGATGGGCCGAGTGACCTACTCCTGCTCCTAATTCATATGTTTGCACGAATTCTGTTCTGAGGTTGGAATCATTGTTGGACAGAATTCAGGGTGCTTCACTCTACAGCTAGTTCAGGCATTTCATCTCAGCCGGAAACCTTTGTTCTATGTACAGAAAGAAAAATGAGCAAAATGTTTTTCATAATCTGTCTGTGACATCGCTATAAAGTTGTGCACTGCAAATTTCAAGCATTACAACATCAACTTATATTTATATAGTGCCTTTCATGTCTTAAGATATCTCAAAGTGCTTCACAGGAGCGTAATCAGGCAAAAACTGACACCGAGCCGAAGAAGGAGATATTAGGAAAGGTGACCAAAAGCTTGATCAAAGCGGTAAGCAAAAATACCACTCAGATGATTTTAAATTCTCAACTTGGAAAAAATATCTGTCACATAGAATATGGCAACGAGTATTCATGGCTGGGAAGGTGATGAGACAGCTATGCTAGTACAGTTCATAAGTGGTTGTAAAGCAGCTGGTTCCTAATTTATTGAAATATTTTTTCATCCTTCATTAAACAACACTAATAGCACAAAAAATAGGGAGCAATTGTATAGATTAGTTTGAACGCAATAATTATTCCCCAATCCGAAATTGTTATGCTGACTCATTCATAACATTATCCAGTCTTACCCATCGGGAACAATATATGGTGATGATAATATGCATTCAGCCAATCTGATATATGGACAATGGATAATGACCTTGTCAATAATGTTTGGGCACTTACTGAATTAAAAAGAGGTACATTTCCCTTAATAGAAACTGAATGTTGTAATGGAGGCACTAACATTAAACAGAGGCTTTAAAAGGACATAGTTCTGGGATAATTACAGCTTGTGTGCAGAGTTATTGCAAGCTTGAACCAGCTTAAAACATTTGAGTTAGGCTTGTCTAGTGACACAAGCTAGTCTATGACAGATACATAATTACCCCTAGAAGTAGCCCCAGTTGTTCCTCTTTATTGTTAGTTTGACAGATGTTCTCATTTACAGGGCTCTCCTGTGCTTTCGAGATACTCAACAGAGAGACTTGAACAAAGTAAAGCATCCTATTAGTCTGTGAATAAATGCTGTCATTGACTCCAGTGTTTTCTTGGTGGCTATTCTGCATGTGAATCCCCTTTTCCTCAAACAACCCCAGAACAGTGACCTGCATTTCGAAAGTGTCTTTCATGTCAAAAAAATCTCAAGGTGCTTTGTACCTTCACTCTACTGAAATGACTCCAAACCATTCTGAATAATGAGAACGTTGATGACACTAATTCCAACAAAACAAATGGAGGCAGACTACTGGCACTGAGCATAAACGCAGAGGAAAGCGCCATTCATAAATGTTCCTAGCCACCCTGCAATAGCCACAGGGGTAACTGGGGGTGCCAAGGGCAGGAAGAGTAAAGGTGGGGGATGATGTATTCAGAAAATTGGCACAAGTCCTAAAAGAAAACTCACACATGTGGGACATATCTATGGTGAGAAGCAGAAATCATTTATCTAAATGACTTTATCCCATTAAACTTCTTTTATAGTCATGAATCTTCTGCTTTGGAATGTAAGTTGGGTGATTGGCTTCCTTCCATCTACGAAAGATGATGGACATGCAGCATACAATCCATTTCGGTGTCTTCTCTTGTGCACCTTTGCTGATGGCCAATTCTTGAGAGGCAGGTTCTGCCACAAGTGCTGCACGTGAAGCTGCCAAGTGATGCTGTGAGTTGTTGTTTTTGACATTGGCGCCTGTTGTCAAGCTGATGTAGCAACTGGTTGTCGTGGTAGTGCACACCAGTTCACAGGATGTGTCACCATTTCCCTCTTTCGCCAGTTAGTGACTCCCAGGTGTGATAGTCGACATTTAGAGCCATCATGTCACACTTGTAAGCATCTTTGAACGGAGCTTTGGGTGCCCCACTGGTCGTCTGGCCCCGGCTACCTCACCATACAGAAGGTCCTTGGGTATGCGACTGTCCAATTCACTGAATCCGCCTCTGTTTGATTAGTGCCAACACATTTGGGAACTTGGTCTTTGAGAGGACTGTCACATTTGTGATTTTGTCCTGCCAGGATATACCCATTATATGTTAATGGTAGTATCCAATATGGAAGAAAATTAGGAGTTTAAACTAATAGAATTATTGAACAGATAAGGAGCATTGCAGTTCACAGGCATGGAATTTTAAGACACCCCAATGAGCCAGATGGTGGTGGCAGTGGGGGGAGGGGGGGGGGGGAATGGCATAAAATGGAGCGGGATACTCCAGGAGGCCTTCCTGACCAGCTCCTGCCTCTGCCACACTTTACGCAGGGTGGGGAGGGTGAAAAACAGGCCACCCGCCCCAGGCCAAACAAGGCCCTTAAGTTGCCAATTAATGGTCACTTAAGTGCCTTCGCCCTCCTCCATGCAGATTTTACGCATGGCAAGCAGGCATCCTGGAGCCAGTAAAGGCCGCCAGGCAAAAGCTGGTGGGCTCTCAGAGCCCCGGGGGTGGGCCCTGAAAATCAGGCACAGTATACCCGATTGAGGGCCGTCCCCGCTTCCCCAACCACCCCCAGGACCTAATACACCCCACTTCCCCCCAAATGACCACCTTTGCCTTGCTGGGGCCCGACTGATTACCCCCGGCTGCAGTTTCAGCACTGGCCACTGCTCCCGGTGGCACTGCTGTGACTAAGAGCTGCCGGCCCGCTGATTGGCCGGCAGCTCAATGAGGCGGGACTTCCTCCCTCAAGCGGGTGGAAGTCCCACCTCAGAACAATTAAAGCCTGGGGACCCGTAAAATGCGGGTCTAATCCCCAGGCAAGGCAGAAGCGGGTTCGCCACCAACTTTTATATCGGTGGCCAGCTCCCTTCCGCCCAACGTAAAATCCAGCCATGTAAGTCTCCACTGGTTAATAGCTTAGGCTGTTGGAAACCATTACTGGAATCACTAAACTTGACAACTTGTCCTTTGGCAATGGAAAATAGATTTTATTTCAGGTTACATCTGATGTAATGCAATGTATTCATGATGTTCTCCTTCAGAAACCAAACGTTTACAATTAAACTGGTACAACCATTGACAGGGGATATACAAAGCTTTGGCAGAAAGTGAAGGCTGATATGGTTGAATTTTAAAAAATTATACAGATTGTTCCGCAATGTTGTGGAGTATCTTATTCTCAACCTTTATTCTAAACTTAAAATAAGACATTCACATACGCACCAACACATTTTATTTCTGTACTGGTAATACAGCCATGCAGTTGTTACCACGTTATAAGGCAGATGGACTGGAATGTGAACTTCTACAGACTCATCTGTGCTGTAGAGTTCACCCTTAATTGTTCTGATGTGAGTTCTATACTTGTTCTCCTGACAGATGCTGACGGACTTGCTTGAGTGCCTTTCTGTTTTTGTTTGACCCTTAGTGTGATACATCAAGTGCACGCAATCCAGCTCTGTTGCATGGTCATGCTTAATAGTGCCTCCAAACCAGATCCCAGAGGAGGTCATCAGCATTCACTCTTAAAACAATAATAGTCAAGGTGACACAAAATAGAATGAAACAAAAGAAGATTCTAACCATAGTTGTTTCTACTTTCTTTGAACGGTTACTAAGGTAAGTAAGATTACGCCATGAAATGCAAGTCATCCCATTTTTCTGACAACTGCATAATGCAAAAGAATATTTATAACTCTCTAGTACAGGGGTCTCCAACCTTTTCCTAATGGGAGCTACTTGTGATGAGTGAAAAATATCACGAGCCACTTAAACATATATTTTAAAAAATATGGATAGATAAATGCAAACTTAATATGCAGCTAATATTAATACATTATTATATTTAACATGAATAAAAAACAATATTAACTTTATTTCAATGTGATACTTGACACTGTATGCTGTCCACCAATCCTGTGAAATTTAGCTTGTACGTGGAGAGGGCAACCCTGATGGAGTCGTTTAGATGCTTGTTGGGCAGATGGGTTCAAAATTTCAGCATCTGTGATTTGAGTGTACAGTAACTTCTTCCCCTTGAAAATGATTTGCTAGCTAGTATTTCCTTCCCCGGGTCCACCTGCTCCTTCCAGGTACAGACTATTCCCTGGGTCCAGTTGCTCCCTCCAGGTAGGGACTCTTCTCGGGTCCAGTTTCTTCCTCCAGGTACAGACTTTTCCCCAGGTCCACCTGCTTCCTCCAGGTACAGACTCTTCCCCTGGGTGGGCTGCTTCCTCCAGGTACAGACTGTTACCCGGGTACAGGTGATCCCTCCTGGAACAGACTCTTTCCTGGGTCCGGATGCTCCGTCCATAGAAGCATAGAAAAATGACAGCACAGAAGGAGGCCATTCAGCCCATTATGTCCTTGCCGGATGATCAAACTAGCCGCTCAATCTAATTCCACCTTCCTGCACCTGGTCCATAACCTTGCCAGTTACAGCATGTCAGGTGCAAGTCCACATGCCTTTTAAATGAGTTGAGAGTTTCTGCCTCCACCACTGTTCCTGGCAGTGAATTCCAGGCACCCATCTGTGCCCCTTGATAATTGACCTCTCTGCTAAGGGAAATAGGTCCTTCCTGCCTACTCTATCTAGGCCCCTCATAATTTTGTACCAGGTATGGACACCTACCTGGGTCAGGCTGCTTCCTCCAGGCATAAACAGTTATTCGAGGATGTGCTCACCTGGGCCTTACTAAGAAGCAACCCGTCTAATTGGTTAGGCGTGATACCAGCGGATGTAAGGTTTGTTGTGATTGGAGAGTGCAGGGCAGTTCGAGTGGTGCTCAGTAGGAGCCAATTAGCATCACAACAAAAGTGGCGCAAGGGGAGCGTCAGGTGCAGTATCCAGTCCAGGTACAGTTCAAACAGCAGAGTCACATCAAATAATCTCCATTATACAGAGGGGTACGTTGTAATATACTACTGATAGAGTCTACATTTGCACGCGTAGATTTTTTTTTCTTTTTTCAAAGAAAACTTTTTAAGTGCAATTTTGCAAAGCTTTATGCGAGCTACTCAAAATGGAGAGTGAGCTACAATAGCTTGCAATCGGCGTGTTGGCGACCCCTGCTCCAGAGGAATCATTAATTAAGGCATGAAGGAAACATTATTCAACAGAGTCCTGGAAAATAATCAAATCTAACTTTTAAAAATAGGTCAGGTCAAAAAACCTACAAGAAGGTGACAGAGAACATTGGAAATGGTTCTGGGAAATATTGTTAATCATTCCTATCCAGGCTACAGGAGCAATTTTGCACAAAAATGAGAAAGAAAATTGGCCTGGATTTTGCGGGCAGAGGCGAAGGAATGGTACTTGCCATTCATTAGGCTGACTGCTGCCCACAGACTTTTTGTAGGCTTTTGAGCACCAGTGTGCAGTATTTAGAGATGCCTTTCAGCAGACATACCCACTACAGGGGATCTGGGGCCTGTGTGAGCAGAGCAAGCAAAGGTGTCTTCTCAGCCAACTACAGTGACGAATCCTTGCTGAGACATGTAGAGCCTAAATTGGGACATGTTAGTTAGAGGATTTAATTCAATGCCAAATCATGTACAGAAAGAGAAATAACGAGAGGGAAATAAAGATGGGATTTAGAGAAAGGAGACAGAAAAGAAAAAAGTAAAAAAGAATTTGTTTAAATCATTAATTTTAACAAATCTCCAACAATTAAAATCGGAAGCAATGAGATTCCACATTTGAAAAGTAAATTTTCACTGCCAGAGAGGCTGTTTGGCTTTAATTAAAACTTATCATGCCACTAAAAATGTGCTTACACCTGAATTGACGAGGCCTAACTTTTTCTGCATGTTTAGTGGGTGTCTAGTGGGTACATACAGCAACTTCAGGCCTTTGCATATTTGAATGCTGAGTCCCTCAGCAAGGTATCATTAGAGTGAAGTTTCTGGAGGAGCGGGGCACCTCAGACAGTAACTTCCTGATTTCCAAGTTTAACTGTACATATGCGGATGCCAGAAATTGCTATCCATTTACTCCTGAAGAACAATGAGCGATGACAGCCTCACCCCTATTATTACTGCAAAGTCCAGGTCATTGTTTGGTTAAAGTATAAAAATATGTTTTGCAACTTGTGTTGTGGCACTCTACTGAACACCAACATTATTGGTAAGTATGGGGCACTACAGCAGGTACAAAGAATGGAAGAAAAAGCAGATAAAGCTGGAAATAGGTCAGGCAGCAACCATGTAAAGACGGGTGTCAATCGAAGTTTCAGGCCTTAAGACGCTTCCTTGAGACTAGGGGATATTACAGATGAGAAGCATTTAAGGAAGAACACAAGGGAAAGAGAGAAAGGGAAAAGAAAAAATCCACACACACACACGTAAATAAATAAGAGAACTCGTGAAGTGGTTGGGTGGAGAACATGAGATGATTAAATGGCAGACACAATATTAACAGGAGAGAAAAGGAGCCTTGAGAGAAATCAAGAAATTAAACAAGCTATATGTGACACAGTGCATGAATAGTTAAAGGGGATAGGTAGAATGTAAAGTGTGAAAAACTGACAAGGTGGAGCAGGCTTCAAAGGCCTAAGAGTCTGGTGGAAGAAAAAGGCAAAAGTGCAGACCATTCCATCAGTAGTTGTTCTGGCATGGTGTGCCCACTACAAGTATCAAACCGTTCCCTCATCCATCCACGGTAACACATGCACACCCATTCCACACTACATGTATCTACTACCAGAGAGAAATTGGTGTTGTAATTAAGATCCAAGTTGTTAAAGCCAATGTCAGTGTGAGTTGCCTGGTACAGTTCATTGAGCTTCACCAGAAAAGTGTTGAAGGCCAAAGACAAAGAGGTCTGAGCAGAAGTGGAATTGTGAATTGAACTGGTACACGTGGACATCAGGGTCACACTTGTGACCAAAACTGAAGTGTTAAGCAAAGCAATTGCCTAATCTGCACTTGGCAGTCTAAAAGTGGAGCAGCCTGCACAGTGAGCAGCAAATACTGTGTATTAGGTTGAAGGAAGTACATGTCAACCAAAGTGTCCCACAGAAGGAGTGTACGGGGCTAATGTTTCATTGTCAGCACTTGCCTGGGAAGGTACAAGTGGAGGGGAAGTAGGTGTTGGGTGATGGAAGAGTGAACTAGGGTGTCATGGAGGGAAGAATCCTTTCAAAATGATGATAGGGGAGGAGAGAGGGAGATCAGCTTGTCCTGCTATTTCTTCCTTAATAATGGACTCTAGCATTTTCCCAACGACTAAAGCATTTGCTAAGGGGTTTTTACTTAAGAGAAATTAATACAAATGAGAAGAACAATGTAGAGGAAGAAGAAGGAGACAACAATGGATCTTATGTAGTGATCAGCAACTGGTAAATTAAAACTTTTGAATTTGGATGTTGGAATCTTTGGGTTGTTTAAATCTTACTGGAAATGGTTACTATCCAACCTTTCTTGGGCTTGCAACTGTATCTCTATTACTGTTTATTCAACTCCCTTCTAGTCAGGCTCAGTAACTCTTAACATCATCAGCATATCATAACTCCCTGTTTAAATAATGAATACTCAGATAGAGCACAGCTCAAATGAAAATGTTCATCATAATTCTTTGCATATAATTTATTTTTAAAAGGGGTCCTGTTAGTAAGACTCCCATCTTTAAACACATCATCTTGTATCACTAAACATTTCTAATTGGCTGATGTGTTGCAATGACTTATTACTGGTATTTGAATTCTACAGAATTAGAAGGATTTCTTTCAAATATATGGATTTTTATTTTGATTGCAAATAGGCTGTACTTCGAGCATGCTCTGACCACTTCATTCACAGCACCTCCTGTCCTCTCAGAAATAGCCATGATCCTGGCAAAAATCTCATCACACAGATCAATTGCGATTCACTGACTCCTCTAGCTAAGTGAAGCGGAACAGAGTTGCGTGCTCAGTGGGAAGGCAGTTAAGAAAATGCTTGCGGTAACTCTTTCTGACAATGCAGAGTTGAGACTCATTGTGCCTTACAGAATTAACCTAGCAGGCTATTGAACAGAGTTGTGGTGACAATTTCCATGGACCATACTTGGAACAATAATAGTACAACATTTAAAATCCATGGTACAATGGTCATGTTTACTTCACAGTCAGGGTGATTTGTTGACACACTGCTGCACTTGATAATTCTGCACATCAGTGTTGATCCATAGCTACCTCAGTCCATTTTAACTTTACGTTCCTTGCTTCTTCTCTTGCTGTTTTTATGAAAAGGTTATTTTTGTGTGTACGATTTTGCCGAGGGAGTTTCTCACTGATCTCTACAAGAGCACACTTGCTATCTCTTTCTTCATCTACTTAGCTCTTCTCATTTGTATTAATCCCTTTTCAGTGCAAGTCCCTTTCTAGAAATTTTCATAGGAGACCTTCTATTCATCATTCACCCCTTCTTTCCATTCTCTGAATTGTGATCGGGTCCCCAATCTCCTCACTTGCATTTCACCAATCTCTGCAACTGACAGATCATCTTCTGCCATTTCCACCATCCCCAGTATTCACCAATATTCACACTTTTATCCAGGAACAACCTGATTCCTTTTGGAGGGAAAAGGATCTTGGTGTATAGCATGTCTTTAAAAATCTCTCATTAATGGAACTAAGAACTACAGTAGGTAGCAGACATCATCAAAGTCTGAGTTTCAATCTCAGTCAGACCAACAGGCAGGAGGTACAATTTAATAGCTGTGATTGTACTAAATGAGAAGAATTTGGGCTTTACTCAAGTTGGTTCCTTGTGGGTACAAGATCCAAAATACAAAATAATCCATAATTCAGCATTAATTAAAAATCTCTTTTCACCATCACAAGCAGAACATAGGGATAGGAATTGACCATTTAGCCCATTGAGCCTCTTCCACCCATTCAATTAGATCATGGCTGATCTGTTTATTAATTCTACCTTCGGTCCACATCCCTTAAGACCCTTATCCAACAAAATGTTGTCAATCTCAATTTTGAAATTTTCAATTGACCTAGCCTCAACATCGTTTTGAAGGACAGTCTTCCAGATTTCCACCATCCTTTGTGTAAAGAAGCATTTCCAGACAACACCACTGAATAGCCTAACTATGTCCCTTGTTTTACACTTCCCCACTGGAGGAAATAGTTTTTTCATCTATCCTATAAAATCTGTTCATCACCATTGAATCATAGATGGTTACAGCACAGAAGGAGGCCATTCAACTCATCGAGTCCGTGCCAGCAAGAGCAATCTAGCTAGTCCTACTGCTCCGCCCTTTCCTCAGAGCCCTGTAAATGTTTTTCATTCAAGTACTTATCTATTTCCCTTTTGAAAGCCATGATTAAATATGCCTCCACCACCCTTTCAGGCAGTGCATTCCAGATCCTAACCAAGTGCTGCGTAAAGAACTTTTTCCTGATGTTACCTATGGCTCTTTTACCAATCAACTTAAATCAGTGCCCTCAGGTTCTCGACCCTTCTACCAATGAGAACATTTTCTCTCTGTTTCATGATTTTGAACACTTCTATCAAATCTCCTCTCAATGCCCTAAAGAGAACAACCTGAGCTTTTCCATTCTATCCACGTAACTGAATTTTCTTATCCCTGGAACAATTCTAGTAAATCTTTCAGCACCCTGTCCAAGGCCTTCACAATATTCTTAAAGTGCGGTGCCCAGAATTGGACACAATACTCCAGTTATGTTATAAAGGTTCATCATTACTTCCTTAACACATCTTATAACATCCTTTAGATCACCCCTTAATTTTTTATACTCAAGGGAATGCAAACCGAGTCGAAGCAATTATATCTCCTATATTATTCTGGTGAATCTATGCTTCACCCATTCCCTCTAGATGAGATAAGAGGGGCAGAACAGTAAACAGTGAATTAGGCTGGAATTTTACATCCCCCCCAAACAGCGGGATAGTGGGGGGGGGGCGTAAAATAGAGAGAGAGGGTTGGGGGGGCTCTTCCCAACCCGCTCCTGCCTCTGCCGCCATTTTATGCAGGGCGGCAGCAGTGAAAAATGGCCAGTTAACGGCCACTTAAGGGCCTCCGCCCACCACCACGGGGATTTTTCCCTTGGCTGGTGGGCGGCCCAGGCCCAAGAAAAGCCACCTGTTAAAAGTAGGCAGCTTTCTGATGGCCTGGGGCGGGGGGGGGCCCTCATGATCAGGCACCCTGTGTCCCGATAGAGGGCTGCCCGCGCCCCAACTACCTTCAATGTCCAACACGCCCCCCATCCCCCCAATTGACCACCCTTGCCTCACCGGGGCCTGACTGATCACCCCCGCGAGGCCCCAAAACCGTACCTTTTCCCAGGGCTGTCCTTCCTCTTCTTGTTGATGCTGGGTTGCAGTCCGAGCAGTGGCCACTGATCCCAGCAGCTCCATTCGGCGGGACTTCCACCTCATTGAGGTGGAAGTCCTGCCTCAGACCAGTTAACGACCTGGGGACCCTATAAAATGTGGTCTGGATCCCCAGGCCAGGTAGAGGTGGGATCGCCACAGACATTTTGGTTGGTGGATAGCTCCCATCTGACGAGGGTAAAATTCCGGCCCTAGTATCTAATGCAAATTTGGTAGAATTAGAACAAAAAGGATCTATCTTTTTTGGTGAATTTTTTAAAATCAAAAGTTAGAGGTCCCAATACCAATTGTACATGGAGTTTGGCGGTGCATCCATGCCTTTCTAATAAGAAACCTAGTACCAAAATTGAGGCACAGAGCTGTCGGCACTGACTCTCCCTCTCATTTCTTCAATGCTTCTTCTGAGACAGTTACAGGATAGTAGTCTTCCTCTCAATAAGACATGTCTGAGGTCTTGTTTAATGTAAGAAAGGGGATTATGAAACTCCAGAAGCTATTGCTTGTGTTATGAGGGTTTCCATTCTTTGTTAAAATCTGATAATCTATATTTTAAAACTGAAAAGAGATTCCATGGATGTTGGACTCTTGAAGAAGCTGAACTTAGGGTGTTTTTCTTGAAAGAAGTTACCAGAAGATTTGGACTGAATTTAAACAAGTTTTATTGGAAGGCACCTGTTTGCAAAGAACCCAGCAGGGGGTTGTGTTTTGACCTGAAGGGATATTTGCAAAGAAATGACAAGCCTGGATTTATAGATGTCACACGACTTGCCTCTGGAAAAATTTTAGTTTCATTTTGAACTATGAAAAAAGCCAGTTGATGTTTGGCAAGAGTCAGTTCAAATTTGCTGACTGACCTTCCAGGAGAACAGAAGAAGATCCAGCCGGCCCATCTTTCTCTTGAAAAGCAAATCCTGTATGTGTGTTTCCTGTTGCCTCCTGTATTTGAAGAAATCCTGAATGTTTGCAGAAACCTTGCATCTTTGAAGGAACTTTTCATCAAATGTGTGAGAATTGAAACCTTTGTTGCTGCACACCTGATGTAAGACCAATGTGAAGCCTTCAGTAGCTGCATCTTACCAGAAGGACGTGGAGGCTTTGGAGAGGGTACAGAAGAGGTTTACTAGGATGTTGCCTGGTCTGGAGAGCATTAGCTATGAGGAGAGGTTGGATAAACTCGGACTGTTTTCACTGGAACGACGGAGGTGGAGGGGTGACATGATAGAGGTTTACAAAGTTATGAGCGGCATGGACAGAGTGGATAGTCAGAAGCTTTTTCCCAGGGTGGAAGAGTCAGTTACCAGGGGACATAGGTTTAAGGTGAGAGGGGCAAAGTTTAGAGGGGATGTGCGAGGCAAGTTCTTTACACAGAGGGTGGTGAGTGCCTGGAACTTGCTGCCGGGGGAGATGGTGGAAGCAGGTACGATAATGTCATTTAAGAGGCATCTTGACAAATACATGAATAGGATGGGGATAGAGGGATACGGTCCCCGGAAGTGCAGAAGGTTTTAGTTTCGGCAGGCATCAAGATCGGCGCAGGCTTTGAGGGCCGAATGGCCTGTTCCTGTGCTGTACTGTTCTTTGTTCCTTTTTGAAAGCCTAACCAAACTGCTCTTCAACATCGCCTGGAAGAAACTGTTCTGTGGTTAGCCCCGCAGCCTCACAGCTCCAGCGACCCGGGTTCAATTCTGGGTACTGCCTGTGTGGAGTTTGCAAGTTCTCCCTGTGTCTGTGTGGGTTTTTTCTGGGCACTCCGGTTTCCTCCCACGACCAAAGACTTGCAGGTTGTTAGGTAAATTGGCCATTATAAATTTCCCCTAGTATAGGTCAGTGGTGGGGGAATATAGGGACAGGTGGGGATGTGGTAGGAATATGGGATTAGTGTAGGATTAGTATAAATGGGTGGTTGATGGTTGGCACAGACTCGGTGTGCCGAAGGGTCTGTTTCAGTGCTGTATCTCTAAATAAATAAAATAAAAATAAGATCCTAGTGGCAGCTGCCTATTCGCCTTTGGGACAGCTCACCAAAACAAAGGAGATCTTCCTACCTACTTTTCAGTCTAAGTGTTTTTTAAAAAAATTTCTTCTTTTTCTTTTTAACAGCTGGAAACAAGAATCCTTTTTAGCCCGGTTAACCGGTTGTGTATGTATGTGTGCGTGAGGGCTAAGATAAATAAGGGGCTTTAATATTTCCCTTTGTGTGTATGCTTTACTTCATTATTGGTTAAGACTCGATTTACAATAAATGGAGAGCTTTGTTATTTTATTAAAGAAACCTGGTTGGTTGGTTTTTAATTCTGGGGGAAAATAGAGTATATGATTGATCGTTTTGGTCAGTGGGAAAATTTAAATATGGCTGCGTTTGCCAACAACGCAACCACTAGGTGGTGTACTACTTGCACATGTGCAAATGCAGCCTCATGCACTGAAACGTTATTCACTGCGACGTTTTAGGTAGCTGCCAGGATTGAAGATGGCGCTGCTCAATTTATCACAAAAAATTAAATTCAATTGCTGCGATCCCACTCCACCCCCAACAATATGCCGCTTCTCGTTCCCAGCGGAGCCTCCTACGCCCATCTGCTCGCCGCTGCCTTCCCTTAGCCACATGCTCCCGCTTCAACCTCTCCCCCCACCCCCCACTTGTCAACCACTTGCTCCCCCTTGCTGCTTCATCCCCATCAGCGGCTCACTTCACTCACTGCTTCAAACCCCAAACCCGCCCTCTACTTGCTCCCACTCACCATTTCAACCCCCCACCGTTCCCCCCCCCTCTCATCAGCCACTTGCTCCAGGCCTCTTCACTTAATCCCCCCACCCACCCCCAGTCCCTGCAGCTTCTTCACCCCCCCCCCACCCCCACGCTTCTCCCCCCACAACCCCCACTCCCCCCACCCGCTCCTGCTCCCCACGGGTGAAGTGGGGGAGAGAGAGAGAGTCGCAAGATAATGATAGGCACGGGAGTGGAAGGAGACTGCGAGCGAGAGACTGGGGGAGAGGGGAAGTGGGAGGGGAGAAGTGGGAGGGAGCGAGGGTGGGGGACGAAATGAAGCAGCGAGGCCTGGAGTGAGCGGCTGATGTTGGGCAGAGGCGGGTGGTTTGAAGCGGTGAGCGGAGGGAGCTCCTGATGGGGATGAAGCGGCGATCAGGAGTGATGACATTTTCATGCGCATGCGCAAATTAGTCCTGGCAAGAACGTAGGCTGCGTCTGCACAGCACCTTACTGACAGCAAGAGACCGTTCTGCGCACGTGTGCAGCTGGCAGCGCTCTGATGACATCAGGCGCTGGGTGCATTGTCAGGAATCACTTTGTTTAAATATATGTTGTGACCTGTGGAGAAGTGGGACTGAATAAACAGTGCACTCCTCCCAACTTGGTCGCAACACTTGTCACACTGTGAAAAAAGTAGCTGATTTCAGGTAAAAGCAGTTAAACTTTTAAGCAGAAGGATGGGACTGCTATGCAAAGCCGAGTGGTAGGCCAGGGTCATAATATTATCCCCATTGTTAATTCACTATTTAGAGTATGCCAGCTTTTATACTGGCAGGAGTTCTGCAGTTAGATGCAAGAGAGCAGAAGGTAGTCAGTTGATGACGGGTATGATTTTTATTCCCACTTTCTGCTTATAATTCAAGGCAATTTCAAGGCAATTAGTGCATCCAAATGTTGAGGCCTCATTCTGCTCCTGACTGGGTATAAATCAGGTGTTACAAAGGGCACAAGGACAGCTGGTGTGGGAAAGAGAATTTATCCCTGTAGTACTTACTTTTGAAAGATATCCCGCAGAACAGTGGCTGGTGCAATGGCCAATATGTCCTGCACATTTATATAAGTTCACTGCAGAATAAAGAGCATTGCCCAGTTATCACCTCAGAGAATTAAAAAGGGTGGTGTGCATGGCAAGAGGTTTTAAGCACAAATCTCAGGCCCAGTACAAATAATAGATTCTCATTTATCACTAAGTCAGTAGAGAGAACAGTGGAAGAAAACCATACCAGGAAATAGCAGTGAGGTGAAGATGGAAAGCAGACTGTAAATGTTCACCCATACAACAGCACCCAAATGCAGAATTGGGATTAAAGGAGATTCCCTGGAGTTTCTGAAGCTCACTGAATGGTAACTGGAGTTTGGAGACGAGGTCCCAATGCAGGGAAAGCACAGGACTAACATGCTTTACCGTAATGGTCCAGGGTTTCCCCCTTCTGTAATCCCCTGCCTGTGATATTCTGCACATTATAATTAATGAGTGGGAAATTGCAGGCAAGAAAATGGAGATCCCCGGCCAAGATCTCCCATGGACTAAATTGAATGATAATACTGGCTGAGTTTTGCTTCTGTAGCCCATTCTGAGCACATGTGGAGTAGCCTTATGGGTATATCCAATGTAAGCAAGGGGAAACCCAGAAAACTTCACACAAATTTCATCACAGGAGGAGGAACGTTGGCCCGCTGCATCTTTCCTGAAGCTAGTTCTTAAACTAAAGCTGAACGGTATAAGGCCATTTCCCTTCTCTTTGACCATATCCTTTCATATTCTTCTTTTTCAAATACTTATCTCTTATTGCAGATGTGTGGATGCTGGAAGCCTGTGATTTGATGGATCAATAAGTATCCATGAGTGTACTTCTGCAATTGGTTACCACAACAGTGGCTGCAATTAGCAGAAGAAAAAAGGACCATTGATCAGAAACTGTAAATTTATCTACACATCACCTGCGTGTAACCACCTCTTACGCCCCACAGAAATGGCTGCATTAATATTACTGCTAGGATTCAAAACACTGCACCTGATTTGCATCCTGTTAAATTGCATTCATTTTATATATCATGGCTGTTACGAGGGTTTCTATTTTTTGTTAAAACTTGAGAATCTATATTATCTAAATGGTGAGAGATTGCAGAGCTCTGAAATGCAGAGGGATCTGGGTGTCCTAGTGCATGAATCGCAAAAGGTTAGTATCCAGATACAGCACGTAATTAGGAAAGCTTATAGAATGTTATTGTTTATCACGAGGAGAATTGAACACAGAAGTAGGGAGGTTATGCTTCAGTTATACAGGGCATTGGTGAGACCACATCTCGAGTACTGTGGACAGTACTGGTCTCCTTATTTAAGGAAGGATATAAATGCGTTAGAGGCAGTACAGAGAAGGTTTACTAGACTAATAACTGGAATGGTTGGCCTACCTTATGAGGAAAGAATGGACAGGCTAGGCTTGTATCTGCTGGTATTTAGAACAGTAGAGGCAACTTGATTGAAACATATAAGATCCCGAGGGGTCTTGACAGGGTGGATGTGGAAAGGATGTTTTCTCCTATGGGAGAATCTCAAACTAGGGGTCATTGTTTAAAAATAAGGGGTCGCCCATTTAAGAAAGAGATGAGGAGAAATTTCTTCTCTCAGAGTGAGTCATTGGAATTCACTTCCTTAAAAGGCAATGGAAGCAGAGTCACTGAATATTTTTAAGGCAGAAGTAGAGAGATTCTTGATAAGCAAGGGGATGGAAGGTTATCGGGGGTAGGTGGAAATGTGGAGTAATCAGTTCAGCCATGAACTTATTGAATGGCGGATCAGGCTCGAGGCATCGAGTGGCCTACTCCTGCTCCTAATTGATATGTTCATATGTTAAAAACAGAAAAGGATACCAAGGATGCTGGAATCTTGAAGAAGCTGAACTTTGGGCATTTTTCTTCCAAGAAGTTAGCAGAAAGTTTGGACTGAATGCAAACAAGTTTATTGGAAAGCACATGTTTGCAAAGAACCCAGCAGGGGGTTGTGTTGTGACCCTGCAAGAGCTATTTACAGGGAAATGACAAGTCAAGGTGACCTGCCTCTGGAAAGGTTTTAGTTTCATTTCAAACTGTGAAAAAGCTAGTTGGTGTCTGGCCAGAGTCAGTTCAAGTTTGCTTATTGCCTTGCCAGGGGAGCAGGAGAAGATCTATCCAGCTTATCTTTCTCTTGAAAAGCAAATCCTGTGTCAAGTGTGTTTCCTGTTGCCTCTTGTATTTGAAGAAATCCTGAATGTTTTCAGAAACCTTGCATCTTTGAAAAAACTTTGCATCGAATATGCAAGAATTGAAACCTTTGTTGCTGCATACCTGATGTAAGACCTATGTGAAGCCTTCTGTAGCTGCATCTCTTGAAAGCTTATCCAGACTGTTCATCAACATCGCCTGGAAAGAACTGTCCTCGGAAGATTCCTAGTGGCAGCTGCCTATTTACCTTTGGGACACCTTGCGAAAACAAAGGACTTCCATACCTTCTCTTCAGTCTAGGTTTTTCTTATTCCTTCTATTCCTTTGTCACAGCTGTAAATAAAAATCCCTTTTTTCCCAGTTAACCGGCTGTGTATGTGTGTGCGTGTGTGTGTGTGCGTGTGTGCTAGGATAAATTAAGGGGCCCTAATATTTCCATTTGTGTGTATGTTTTACTTCAATATTGGTTAAGACTTGGTTTATAAGATATGGATAATTTAGTTGTTTATTGAAGAAAACTGGTTGCTGTGCTTTATTCTGGGGGGAAATAGAGTATCTGATTGACGGTTTCAGCAAGTGGTAAAATTTAAATGTATGTTGTGACCTGTGGAGAAGTGGGACTGAATTAACAATGCACTCCTCCCACCTCGGTTGTAACATGATATCAATGCAAGTCAGCAGTGATGAAGTATTCAGGTGATATGTGTGAAAAGAGCTAAAAAGTAGAATGCTGACTCCAATATCAAAGAATCACCATACAAATGTAGACAGAAGATTCAATTCTCTGTTAATCATAATCCTGGAGAGGCCAATTCCACCGGCATTCACTAAACTTTGATAACATCCATATATGGTACTACCAGTTATTAACCTCGTAGAAACATAATTGAATAATTTTCTGGAGACCTAAGGAAAGGAAAGATAACAGGAACTTACTTAGGTTAGCAAGTTGGAGGACAGATAACAGGATGATTGAAGGTTGAGTCAGCATCACCTATATCAATATGACCACTGCATCGCGTACACTGTAGCTCAGAATTGTTAAATTATATGTTTAACCAGGATTGATTCCGGTCATGATCCCTATGCCATATCAGGGCATTTCAATAAGAAACTTGTCAGAAGTATCAATACATCAATCAATAAATAGTAATGGGAATTTGGATTTGACTTAAGAATATTGAGCTCATGATTTGTAACTCGAGAGTCATTGCTTCCTCGACTGAGCTTGCTTGGTTCTAAGTGCTTAACTTTCTTTAAGGGACTATTCTTCAACTAGATTAGCTTTGCTTATGAACATGTTGTCTCACTGCCATCAATTGATCTCACTTAACAAAGTCAACCAGTTTACAAAATAAGAATTTATAATAAATCTGCAACAGGAGCATCCAAACTCTCTCATCTTCTCGGGCTGCTTACTGACGTAGCACAGAGTCTTGTGGGCCACATATGAGGTTTAAATCAATGTCTCCACTAATTTGTAATCTTAAGAAGCAAATACCAACAGATCTTGTGTTCTGATATAGGATTTATGTGCCAACGACGTAAAGGAACCTCCAAGCTCATGAAATACAAACAGGACAAACCAGGGAAGGCAAAAATAAGAGTACAATCTGAAATGAGTTGCTTGGGCTTCATGGCAGCAATTGCTGAGTCTCTCAACAATCCAACTCAGAAATGCCATAATTTGGATGACAGACATCTAGAAATTAATTCCAATGTTTTAAACATATATTGTCAATGTTATTTAAGGTTAACATGGACAACATTTTCAGATGTTAGCAATATTTTTACATCTTGCATCAATGCAGCTCAATTCCTCCTTCCAAATCTTGAAAATGTCACTGTACCAAGAGTTTCTTTTTACTTCATGATTCAATGGTCTGTGCTGTGATGATAGATCCACTACAAGACAGTCCCCCTTTTAGTACTGACTGAAACTCACTCATGTAGAACAAACGAGCTATATCACACAGGAACAGGACACACTCCAGAAGAAAAAGACAATCTTCAGTGGCATGTTGAAGCTGTTGGATAAATATTGAAAAACTAGCTCGTTTCTTCCTGAAGTTCACACTAAAATATACGCAATTCAATTCCAATTAAAGCACATATCTCATTCCTTTTTTTCTAAACCACAGATGTTATAGTACAGGTTGATACTTCAAAATGACATGCGGTGTCAAAGAACTTTGGATGTGGATCACTCCGGGTCGTGGGTTGCAAAGTCATGTCTGAGATTACTTACTTAGCAAGTTGCAAGTGTTTCCCCAGAGAGGGAGAGAAATCAGTAGGCACGTCATCCCAAGCTGTTCTTGTTTATTACCATTACATGCTTGCTTCACCGAAGGTTTTAAACAACTTCATATGGCAGCACAATCAAGTATGACATTTAGCCGCAGCGTAAAATAAAACTTAAAAAAAAATATCTTTTCATGTAAATGATTACAATTTGAAGTACAGCAAGAACTGATTGAATAGGGAATCAGCTTGAAGGGCTGAATGGCCCTCTCCTGCTCCAATGGATGTGCCAGCACAATGTCAGAAGGAGACAAATTGGAATCTATTTTCACGTAGTGACAGTTCATTGTTAAGATGGGTGTATTTTGCTTTGAAAGTGCAGTACATTTATAGTAAATGCTCTTGGTTCTGTTCTCAGATTCTCAGTCTGCCTTAAACTGTTTTCATGCAGCTTTTAATATTTTCTTCCATGCAGATGTCACTGGCTTCCTCTGTGAATTTCCCTCAGATAATTATATCTGGAGTCTACATCTGCTTAACTGCCAACTGGCAGTCAACATCAATTATCACCAAGTGGAATAGACACTATCACTGTATTATTTGGCTCCAACAATAAATTGAAAACCGTTCTCTCCGTGAGGAAGTATGAATGGGCCACTGTGCTATATAGTGAGTGAATAGACTTTCTGTGCTTGTACACATTGGATCTTTAAAATGGGTTCGCAACCAAGATAATTGCTGACATCTGGAAATTAAGTTGTGAGGTTAAGTTAGGAAAGTTGGTCTTGCTTTCCTTGGGAAAGAGAATACTTTGACATAATCTAATTAACATTTGCAAGACAATGAAGGGAATGGACAAATTCTTTTTGCCCTGGAGTGCTGACTTGGGTTGCATTAGAGTGTGAAAGTGGAAGTTTGGTGACTGAGGAAGTTCGGTGAGGAGGGAGCGAGGAGCTCCTTTCATTTCCTACCTGTCCTCAGAGTGAGGGAAGCTGAGAGTCTCCAAAGAGCACAGCTGACTGGTGAGTAAGTCCTGGTGGGTATTTTTCAAAGTGGATTGAATTGTAAGTCATTGTTTTAGCAAGACTTAGTTTTGTTTTCATTATAATCTTCTAAAGTTTTAAATTTAAAGGGTTTAGTCATGGCAGGAGAGCTTGGAGCCGTGGTTTGCTCCTCTTGCTGCATGTGGGAATCCGGGAACATTTCCAGTCCCCGGGACCAGCATGTGTGCAGGAAGTGTATCCAGCTGCAGCTCTGGGAAGCTCGGGTTTCAGAGCTGGAACGGCGGCTGGAAACACTGTGTAGCATCCGCAAGTCTGAGAGCATTGTGGATAGCACATATAGAGAGGTGGTCACACCGCAGCTGAAGGGACTTGAGGAAGGAAGGGAATGGGTGACCACCAGGCAGTCCAAGAGAATCAGGCAGGTAGTTCAGGAGTCCCCTGGGGTCCGGCTTGCAAATCGGTATTCCATTTTGGAGGCTGATGAGGCTGGTTCCTTCAGGGAGTGCAGACAGAGCCAAGCTTCTGGCACAGCAAACAGCCTGTCTGCACAGGAAGGGGGAAAGAGAGGAAGAGCAACAGTAATAGGGGATTCTATAATCAGGGGAACAGAAAGGTGCTACTGTGGCCGTCAATGTGACTCCAGGATGGTGTGTTGCCTCCCTGGTGCCAGGGTCCAGGATGTCACTGAACGGCTGCAGGGCATCCTGAAAGGGGAGGGTGATAAGGCAGAGGTCATGGTACATGTTGGTACCAATGAAATAGATAGAAAGAGGGATGAGGTCTTGCATCAAGAATTCAGGGAGTTAGGCAGTAGACTAAAAAGCAGGACCTTTTGGGTTGTAATCTCTGGATTACTCCCAATGCCACGTGCTAGCAAGTATAGAAGTAGGAGAATAGCACAGATGAATGCATGGCTTAAGAGTTGGTGCAGGAGGGGGGTTTTTAGATTCCTGGACCACTGGGACCGTTTCTGGGGAAGGTGGGACCTGTACAAGCGGGACGGTCTACATCTGAACCAGAGGGGGACTAACATCCTTGCTGGCGGGTTTGCTAGTGCTGTTGGGAGGAGTTTAAACTAATTTGGCAGGGGGAGGGGATGCAGACTCCGAGCAGAATAGGGACACAACTAAACACAGGAAAGTGAACAAGTCAGAGGGAATACAGCGGAAGTATGTTTCAAGGGAATAAGACCATGATGGAAGGCCTCTACTTTAATGCCAGGAGTATTGCAGGTAAAACAGATGAGTTAAGGGCATTGATTGACATGTGGAATTGTGATATAGTAGCCATCACGGAGACATGGTTGAGGGAGGGGCAGGATTGGCAGCTCAATATCCTGGGATATAGAATCTTTAGGCGAGATAGAGGAGGGGGTAAAAGAGAAGGGGGCATTGCAATATTAGTTAAGGAGTCAGTTACTGCAGTAAGGAGAGATGATATCTTGGAGGGGGCATCAAATGAAGCTTCATGGGTAGAGTTTAGGAATAAAAAAGGGACAGCCACATTGTTAGGTGTTTATTATAGACCCCCAGATAGTCAGCGGGAAATTGAGGAGCAAATATGTGTGCACTTTGCAGAAGTGTGTAAAAATAATAGGGTAATTATATTAGATGATTTCAACTTTCCCAACATTAATTGGGATAGTCATCGTGTTAAGGGCTTAGATGGAGTGGAGTTCTTAAAATGTATACAGGAGAACTTTTTAGCTCAACATGTAGAGGATCCAACAAGGGAGGGTGCAGTGCTGGACCTAATTCTGGGGAATGAAGCCGGACAGGTGGTTGATGTGTTGGTGGGGCAGCATTTTGGTGATAGCGAACACAACATGGTACAATTTAATCTTGTTATGGAGAAAGAAATTGACAAGTTGCAAAAAAAGGTTTTGGATTGGGGGAGAGCGAATTTTATTAAAATAAGGCAGGATCTGGCCAAGGTAGACTAGAAAGAGTTACTTGTCGGGAAATCTACAGAAGAGCAGTGGGGGACATTCAAAAAGGAAATGGGGAGGGTATAGGCCCAACATGTTCCCTCCGGGGTAATAGGTAGGAGCAACAAGCCCAGAGAACCATGGATGACCAGAAACATTCAGGGTACGGTGAGAAGGAAAAGAGAGGCTTTTAGCAAATACAAGGAGAACAAATCAATGGAAGCATTAGTGGAGTACAGAAAGTGTAGGATGGAGCTTAAGAAAGCAATTAGGAGAGCAAAGAGGGGATATGAGAAGCTCTGGCTGGTAAAAGTAGGGAAAATCCCAAGATATTCTATAAGTATATCAATGGGAAGAGGTTAACCAGGGAAAGAGTAGGACCCGTTAGGGACCAAGGGGGAAATTTGTGGGTGGAGCCAGAGGACATTGGTAGGGTGTTGAACGAATACTTCACATCTGTCTTCACCCAAGAGAAAGAGGATGTAGATATGGAACTTAGAGAGAGAGACTGTGAGGTTCTTGAGCAAATTGTCATAGGGAGTGACAAGGTATTGGAGGTTTTGGAAGGCTTAAAAGTGAACAAATCTCCAGGTCCGGACAATTTGTGTCCCAGGATGCTGTGGGAGGCGAGGATGGAGATTGCAGAGGCTCTGACCCTAATTTATAATTCCTCTCTGGCCAAGGGGGATGTGTCAGAGGACTGGAGAACAGCTAATGTGGTCCCACTATTTAAGAAAGGTAGTAGAGATAAGCCAGGGAACTACAGACCAGTGAGTCTCACGTCAGTGGTAGGGAAACTATTGGAGAAAATTCTGAAGGAGAGAATCTATCACCACTTGGAGAGGCAAAATTTGATAGGAATAGTCAGCATGGCTTTGTCAGAGGGAGGTCATGCCGAACAAATTTGATTGAATTCTTTGAGCATGTGACCAGGTGTGTCGATGAGGGTCGTGCAGTTGATGTAGTTTACATGGATTTCAGCAAAGCCTTTGACAAGGTCCCACATGGGAGACTTATCAAGAAAGCAAATGCACATGGGATACAAGGTAACTTGATAAGGTGGATTCAAAATTGGCTTAGCTGTAGGAGACAGAGTGTGATGACAGACGGCTGTTTTAGTGACTGGAAGCCAGTGTCCAGTGGCGTACCACAGGGATCTGTGCTGGGTCCCCTATTGTTTGTCATTTATATAAACAACATAGATGACTATGTCAGGGGTAGGATCAGTAAGTTCGCGGATGACACAAAGATTGGCCGAGTGATTAACAGTGAGGTGGAGTGTCTTGGGTTACAGGAAGATATAGACGGGATGGTCAAATGGGCAGAAAAGTGGCAGATGGAATTTAACGCTGAAAAGTGTGAGGTGATACACTTTGGAAGGAGTAATGTGACACAGAAGTATTCAATGAATGGCCTGACACTGGGAAGTTCCGAGGAACAAAGGGACCTTGGCGTGTTTGTCCATAGATCTCTGAAGGCAGAAGGGCAGGTTAATAGGGTGGTGAAAAAGGCATATGGGACACTTGCCTTTATCAATCGAGGAATAGATTACAAAAGCAGGGAGGTCATGTTGGAGTTGTACAGAACTTTGGTAAGGCCACAGCTGGAGTACTGTGTGCCATTCTGGTTGCCACATTACAGGAAGGATGTGATTGCATTGGAGGGGGTGCAGAGGCGATTCACCAGGATGTTGCCTGGAATGGAACATTTAAGCTATGAAGAGAGGTTGGATAGGCTTGGGTTGTTTTCACTGGAGCAGAGAAGACTGAGGGGTGACCTGATCGAGGTGTACAAGATTATGAGGGGCATGGACAGGATGGATAGGGAGAAGCTGTTCCCCTTAGTTGAACGGTCAGTTACGAGGGGTCACAAGTTTAAGGTGAGGGGCGGGAGGTATAAGGGGGATTTGAGGAAGAACTTTTTTACCCAGAGGGTGGTGACGGTCTGGAATGCCCTGCCTGGGAGGGTGGTAGAGGCAGGTTGCCTCACATCCTTTAAAAAGTACCTGGATGAGCGCTTGGCACGTCATAACATTCAAGGCTATGGGCCAAGTGCTAGCAAATGGGATTAGGTAGACAGGTCAGGTGTTTTAATGCATCGGTGCAGACTCGATGGGCCGAAGGGCCTCTTCTGCACTGTATTATTCTGTGTTTCTGTGAAATGTGATCCAGGAAAGTGGTTCATTATAATAACAGAGTTGTGGAATAAGCTACCAGACAAACCCACTGAAGCAGGCATTAAGAAGTTGTTCAAGCGATAATAACAGGCATTTCTGTAAAGGAATAGAATTTAGTTATTTGTTAATAAGACAGATAGCTGGATTTTATCTTCCAAAAGTAGGTGAGTTAAGGCCATTTGAGTTTATAAACTTTGGCCTGGATTTTGTAGTCAGCGACAAAGGAACAGCGCTTGCCGGTTACCTCGCTGACAGGTGCCCAGAGTGTTCCTGAACTTGTGAGTTGAGATTTGCTCTCATTGGGACTCTGATCAAGTGTGGCACCATCTAAGGGGATCTGTTGTGTCTGTAAGCAGATCAAGAAACAGCAAGGCGGTTCAACCAATCAGACTGAAGAATCCTTACCGAGCCACGCAGGGCTGGATTTTATCTGGCCCTTGGAGGTGGGCTGGGAGCTGTTAGGCGGCGGGGGGGGGGGGGGGGACACAAAATAGTGTGGGCCAATGTGCCCGACGTCCTGCTCCCATGCCATTTGTCCACATCAGGCACTGTGGTAGACAGGAAGTCTGCTGGGAGGCCACCCCACCTCCCCCCCATCCCCGCTTTCACGGGCATCTAGCCAATGTCAGCAGGGCCTGCCGCCGCATGGAGACACCACCAGGTGAGATGTCCTGGCAAGCTCAGGGTCGAGGGGGGGGGGAACCATTCTCTGGGGCAATCCATGGCCTCCTAAGGGCCCCGCCTGGCCATGGCCACACCCACAGCAAAACTCCCCCCTGCCCGCACCACCAACACCACCCACGCCGGGGCCTGTCTGACTAACCCTGGCAACCCTGACCCCATTTACCTTGGCCCCAGGGTCTCCTCCATCTTCACTGCTCTGGGCCTCCTGCAGTATCAGCAATGGCCACCGTTCCCAGTGATTCCCCCTCTGATTGGCTGGCAGCTTTTGGGGTGGGAATCTGTCCTTTAAAGGGATGACATCCCCCAACGGCGGGCAGTTAACTGCTTTCCCACCGTTGAATTTGGCCAGGAGTCCGATAGATGACAGAAGCATGGTCATCTCTGGCCCCCACCTCCAGCCCGTTACATGGACTGCCATTGCCAATACAAAATTAAGCCTGCAGAATCTAAATTAGGAAATATAAATTAATTTTAAATCATGTACAGAATACAAAATAAAGATTGGGACAGAAAGATGGAATTAAGAGAGAGAAAGAAAACATTCAGAAGTAAAAATAAATCTGTAAAAATCTCCAACATTAATTACATTCTGAAGGAATGAGACTACACACTTATAAAATTAAATTTTCAGTGCCAGAGAGGTTGTTTGGTAGTAATCATGCTGTTAAAAATTCACCTACTCTTGAATGTATCAGCCCTAACTTTTTCTGATGTATTTAGTGGGATAACTGGTGGGTAAGTACTGCACCTTCACAGCCTTCGATGAATTCTCGTGCTGAGTCTATCGACAAGGAATGTTACAGCACAGACTCTGTTGGAGCAGATTATCTCTGACAGCAACTTCCCTATTTCCTCATTTAAATGCACATTTGTGGAAGCCAGAAGTTGTTGTCTGATTAACTCAGTAGTAACAGTGAGTGCTGATAGCATCAGTATCATTATCAATGCAAAATCCAGGCTATCGTGTTTTTATATCAAGTTAGAAAGTCCCCTAACCCTCACATACCAGCCTTCCATTCAATCTTATACATCCATTTTGTCCTGTGGCACTTGATGTTATTACATCTTGGGCTGTTTATTTTTCATGACTGATTTCGACAACCAGTGTGCTTTATGTAGCTGATGCATGATGACATCTGCACTGAAGGCTTAATGATTGCAACACAATCACAATCCAATGCTCTGTCCTGTAGTGGTGGCTCAAATATAAGTCAGTATGTTTTGAAAAGTGACCTATATACATATTAACTGTATGTGCTTAAACTAAATCAAAAGACAATTCTGACATCAGGAATTTTTGACTTCCAAGATCCATATTTAAACAAATCAGTCTCTACCTATATTTCTGTTGAGAGAACAATCACATTAGTGATAAACAGAGCAGTGCGCAAGTGAATTTAAAATCATTTGCATATTATCAAATAGCAAATTTTCATCAAAAGTCTTTTGGAAAATGAGCTTGCTCAAGGATTGTCCAAAGGAACAAACAACAGTTCACACGATCCAATTGATGATATAATCTGCCTGCTTGGTCAGTACTTTTGTAAACGGAAACTTTTAATCTACATTGGGGAAGGACTGGGTTCAGGATCTGAGGCCTATTTCTTCTTGGTACTCTTCTAGTATCGGGGCAGAAAATTACATGGAAGGACGAGCTAGCCCCTGCTGTGTTTGTCTGCCCTTTGCTTGCAAATGCTGTAGTCACAAGCATAAAACTTCCCCTCAGGGGAATAGTCTGGGAATCCTTGGACAATGCAAAGGAGGCACAGACCGTTATTCTACTCTGTTGCATCTGCAAACTGAATGTTCCCCAGACAAATTGGAAAAGAATATCAACCCCAATCGCTTACAGACCAACGAAAATTTTAATTACTCTGCAGTACTCAATTTCTCTCATTAAAGATCACTAGAGCATTACCATACCTCCCACTTGACCAATGATGACGAGGTTGAGGATTGCGCCAACAAAGCTGAGGGTGAGACACTCAGCTCATTTTGAATATCAACATGGTGTCCATGGTCCAGGATTAGTGATTAAGCAAAAAAAAACCTATTCAGACCCTATACTGAGTCTTTCGTAAGAGGCATTTAGACTTTGAGCATAAATATTTCAAATTATTCATGAATGGAATCGAAACTCAAACTATTTCTCGGTGAATAGATGTGTTTGTCTTTTTTTTTCAATTCATTCACGGAGGCCAGCATTTGTTGCCTATCCATAACTGCCTTTGAGGTGGTGGTGAGCTGCTTTCTTGAACTGTTTCAGCCCCTGTGGTGAAGATACTCAACAGTGCTGTGGGTTAGCGAGTTAAGGATTGTGACCGAGCAACATTGAAGGAACAGTAATAAAATTCCAAGTCAAGATGATGTGTGACTTGGAAGGGTACATGGAGGTGCTTGTCTTCCCATGTGGCTACCTCCCCTTTCCTTTGAGGTAGTAAAGATCATAGGTTGGAAGGTGCTGTTGAAGAAGCCTTGGCGAGTTGCTGTAGATGGTACACACTGCAGCCACGGTGCACAAGTGGCAGGGGGACTGAATGTTTAAGGTGGTCAATGATGTGACAATCAAGTGACCTGCTTTGTCCTGGATGGTGTTGAGATTCTTAAGTGCTGGAACGGCACTCCTGCAGGCAAGTGGAGAGAATCCCATCATACTCCTGACCTCTGCCTTGTAGATGGTAGAAAGTAGGTGGTGAGTCATTCACTGCAGAATACCCACTTTCTGAGCTGCTCTTGCAGCTGCAGTATTTATGCAGCTGGTCCAGTTAAGTTTATGGTCATTGGCAACCCCCAAGATGTTGATGGTTTGTGATTCAATTATACTAATGTCGTTGAATGTCACGAGGAATTGGTTAGACTTTCCCTTGCTGGAGTTAGTCATTGCCTGGCACTTGTATGGCATGAATGTTACTTGCCACTTCTCAGCCCAGGCCTGAATATTGTCCAGGTTTTGCTGCATGTGGGCAAAGACTGCTTCAGTATCTGAGGTGTTGCAAATGGAACTGAACACCGGACAACTATCAGTGAATATTCTTACTTCTGACCTTATGTTGGAGGCAGGTCATTGATGAAGCAGCCTCAGATGGTTGCGTCTAGGACACTACCCTGAGGAACTCTTGCAGTGATGTCCTGGGGCTGAGACCTTTGACCTCCAACAACCACAACCATCTTCCATTGTGCTAGGTATGACTCCAACCAGTGGACAGTTTCTCCCGATCCCATTGACTTCAATTCTACCAGGGCTTCTTGATGCCACACTCAGTCAAATGCTGCTTTGATGTCAAGGGCAGTCACTCTCACCTCATCTCTAGAATTCAGCTCTTTTGCCCATGTTTGGACCAAGGCTGTAGTGAAGTTTGTGGCAGAGTGGTCCTGACAGAACTCAAACTGAGCACTGATGACCAGGTTATGACTGAGTAAGTGCTACTTGATAGCATTATTGATGAAACCTTCCATCACTTTGCAGATGATCAAGAGTAGACTGATGGGGCAGTAATTGGCCGGATTAGATTTGTCTTGCTTTTTGTGGACAGGACTTTCCTGGGCAACTTTCCACTTTGTTGGGTAGATGCCAGCGTTGTAGCTGGATTGGAATAGCTTGGATAGAGGCACAGCTGTTCTTCAGCATGGCAGACTTTGCTGTATCCAGTATTCTCAACTATTGATATCACATGATTGAATCAAAATGGCAGAAGACTGGCATTAGTGATGGTGGCAACCTCAGGAGGAGGCTGAGATGAATTATCCAATTTACATTTCTGGCTGTAGACGATTGCAAATGCTTCAGCCCTGTCTTTTGCACTCACTAGTTGGGCTCCCCCATCCTTGAGGTTGGGCTGTTCATGGAGCCTCCTCCATCTGTTACCTGTTTAATTGTTCATGACTGGATGTGGCAGAACTGCAGAGCTTTTATCTGACCTAATGGTTGTGGGTTTGTTTAGCTCTGTGTATAGCATAATGCTTCTGCTGTTTAGCACGCAGTTTAGCTTTGTTGTAGCTTCACCAAATTGGCAGCTCATTTTTAGGTATGCCTAGTGCTGCTCCTGGCATACTCTTCTATAGCTAAATTCATAAGACAACAAACATCCTTTACTAATATAAATGAAAACTAGATAGATATTGCCTGCACTTCTCTGACTGTATTTCAATTACATCATCTCTTTTTACCATCCATGTGCAGGAATTACTAAATTAAACATTCTTTCCTTGGCCAACATAATGGCAAGCCTCATTTAAACATGACTGTTATATTTTAATGTCATCTCTGTGTTCTCAGCAAGAAAAGGAGCCCATTATTAATTATCCCAAGATTGCAAATACTTTTACTGGTATTGTCAATGTTGTGGTTTTGATTCCTTTCTGCACACCAATGAGAAGTTAATTATGCCTTTTGTATATTATGAGCAAACACCTTCAATGTGTAAGTATTGAAATAGAAGTAACAACACATTACCTCTTCCTAAAGGTCTTCTTTATAAACTGATAATGAGCCTGTCATTTTTGAGGAAGCCATCAGGTGAATAAAAAATCTTTGTTGCCAGTTGCAGAACTCTTCCTTCTCGCATAATTTTCGATCATTATTCTCTTCTGTCATATGTGTATATAATACATGTACGACCGGATCGGCAGTTTATAAAGCTTCAGAGTATTTCAATTGATGCAAACTGTTGCAATAGATTAGCAACAACTATTGAGATTGCAATATATAGGAGGTATACCTTCAGCATTATTGGATTTCAGCATCACCCTCCACCCATCACACCTCCCTGCCACCTCCCCCGCCATCCCTACTCCTCCCCCTCAATTATGTGCAATGACATTGTGGCACATGGAGAGTGAAAATCCTTGCCAAGACCTAGTCTCCTGATCCTTGCTGGCCTCGTGCCTTTTTATATACATTATAGAGTTCTTTTTTTCTTCTTTTGGGCCTCCTTATCTCGAGAGACAATGGATACGCGCCTGGAGGTGGTCAGTGGTTTGTGAAGCAGCGCCTGGAGTGGCTATAAAGGCCAATTCTGGAGTGACAGGCTCTTCCACAGGTGCTGCAGAGAAATTTGTTTGTTGGGGCTGTTGCACAGTTGGCTCTCCCCTTGCACCTCTGTCTTTTTTCCTGCCAACTACTAAGTCTCTTCGACTCGCCACAATTTAGCCCTGTCTTTATGGCTGCCCGCCAGCTCTGGCGAATGCTGGCAACTGACTCCCACGACTTGTGATCAATGTCACACGATTTCATGTCGCGTTTGCAGACGTCTTTATAACGGAGACATGGACGGCCGGTGGGTCTGATACCAGTGGCGAGCTCGCTGTACAATGTGTCTTTGGGGATCCTGCCATCTTCCATGCGGCTCACATGGCCAAGCCATCTCAAGCGCCGCTGACTCAGTAGTGTGTATAAGCTGGGGATGTTGGCCGCTTCAAGGACTTCTGTGTTGGAGATATAGTCCTGCCACCTGATGCCAATTATTCTCCGAAGGCAGCGAAGATGGAATGAATTGAGACGTCGCTCTTGGCTGGCATACGTTGTCCAGGCCTCGCTGCCGTAGAGCAAGGTACTGAGGACACAGGCCTGATACACTCGGACTTTTGTGTTCCGTGTCAGTGCGCCATTTTCCCACACTCTCTTGGCCAGTCTGGACATAGCAGTGGAAGCCTTACCCATGCGCTTGTTGATTTCTGCATCTAGAGACAGGTTACTGGTGATAGTTGAGCCTAGGTAGGTGAACTCTTGAACCACTTCCAGAGCGTGGTCGCCAATATTGATGGATGGAGCATTTCTGACATCCTGCCCCATGATGTTCGTTTTCTTGAGGCTGATGGTTAGTATATAGTACAGTGGGCAAATTTCCACTCCACTCTATAGGAAGGACGTTGAGACAATAGAGAGAATACAGCACAAACAGATGTTAGAGATAGAGAGCAGCAGAAATGTCTTTGCACCTAAGGTTTTGAGGATGTGGAATACACTACTGGAGATGGTGGTTAAAGCAGATATAAGCCACCTTCCATAATAAATTTGATAGGTGGTTACAGAAAGGGTTGGGGGTGCTGCTGTCACGGTTAAAAACACCAAACGGCCAGTTGCATGTTGCAGTTTCTTTGCAAGACTATTTGTAGTGTCTCCACTGTAAATCCTTATTTTGGGAAATTACAAAGCTGCGTTATTTTAACAATGCCTATAACTTAGTCATATGGCACTCCTGACATGCAGAAGACATTTCAAAGTGCCTTACAATAAGGAGACAAGGGTACAGTGAATGGGAAAGGTGGAAAATGTTAGGATGGGGAACAAAGGCTTTGAGGAAGTTTTTGAAAGCAAGGAATGAGATGGCAAGGAAAAGGGAATTGGGTAGAGAATGCCAGAGGCGGGAGATGTATGGCTGAATAAGATGCCACCAATAGTAAACCTAAGGGAGTAAGGAGAGGTCTTCACTTCGAGGGTTGGAGGGTGCATGCGGGAACAGATGATAGGAGGTGATCTCAAATGTAGAATGGGCAGAGGCCACAGAGAGAATTAAGAACATGAATTTTGAAATTGATCTAATGGGACATGGTGAGCCAGTGGGCTTTGAGAGGATGCAGTGATGGGAATGTGAGACTGTGCAAGTGAGCATAAGGACTGAGAGATTTTGGATGAGTTGAAGCTTGTGAATAGCTGAGCGAGGGAGGTGAGTTCAGAGGGTATTAGGGAAGTCAAGTTTGAAGGTGAAGAAGGCAAAGACTAGAGTTTTGGAAGAAGGATAGAAATGGGAATGTGATGGCAAGCAACATTGTGGATGTCAAGAAAGCAATTTTAGTATTAGGGCAGTTGTGAGGGAGGAAACTGAGCAGAGTAGATTTGGCCCATGGCAAGTGACATGACAGCAGCAACATAAAATGCTAAACAAGCCAACCAAATTTAAAAATATTTTCTAGTTCTGTGGTGAAATCTGCAATAGAATGAGGTTCTCCAATTTGCTGGTGCACTGCAATTCATCTCAAAACACTTATGCAGGTTATTTCAAAAATGTACGCCATCTCTTTTCTACAATGCAGAACAAAGGATTCAGCATATGAAACACTTCTCGATTTTTGGAATTCAATGGTACCAGCCAGCACTCTTCAGCAAGGTGATGTGGACAAGGCACAGAATAGATTTTTCCCTGTCCCAATGACAATGCTGAGGCATTGGCCCAGATCTTGCTAGAGCAGGGGCATCTCGTGGCATATAACTTTGGCCTGCACTCTTCAGCTCAAACTACTACTTGTTGAAAGTGCAAGCTGATCATGGCAAGGACAATGGGGCAACTGGGACCTCAGTGAAAGGCGGTACCAATAGCATATCTCCTTAATCAATGAGAATTAAGGATTTAGAAACAAACAGGAGAATATGAAGAAGGAGGGTGAAATAGAGTCAAATCAGGTACAGAAAGACAAATAAAGAGAGGGAAAGAAAGATTGGATTAAGAGAGAGAGAAAAAAATTAGACAGAAAGGAAAAGTAAATATAAAAACATAAAATTTGAGTCAACTACAAGCAGGAATAAGGTTGAAGAATTTCTGGACTAGAGAGGTTGACTGTCATTGCATTGGTATTGAGTTGCCATTTTTGCAAGGCTAATGGAGGAGCAGTGCAAATTGTCCAGAAACTTGTTGTGATTCACAATGCATTGGACATCTCATTCTCACAAGAAGTTGCTGGACGACTTATCCATTAATAACAATGTGCAACATTACACTCGCAGTTATTTCGTGAACAAATTCTCAGCCAATAAGTGAAAAGCAAAATTTGCTACTCTGGTCAAAGGTCATTGACCGAGATGTAATTGAGCAATATGTTTCAGTTGCTTGCATTACTGTGGAAACACTATTTCTCACAATTTCCAAATTGAAATCTTCCTTTTCCCAGGAAAAAGCTACCCAACATTTTTGTTATCAGTTGATTGTCAGTCTGACTCCCAGGTTTCATTATCTAGTTTTCTTGGATTCTTTAAAATGTTGGTCAGGAATTTACTGCTAAAATAAACGTGAATGCCATTTCTATTGCGACTGAAAAAACAGGAAATTATGGTGTTACTGTTGTAGTGGTATTATTAAACAACAGTATAATTTCCTGGGATTTGACACTGCAGCACAAGAATCATCACATTGGGAATGGCCAAATTCTGAAACATTTTAATCTTCTAAACACCCAGAATCAAAATTTTCATATTTTACAAAATGAATGACCCGATGAAAAAGTATACTTAAGTGGATTGCATTGCATAAATCTCTCACAGCATCTGCAAGATTGAAAGGCTGTCTATGAGACTTCTATTCTGCAATTTCATTTTTCCCATTTTAGTCATCCACTTTCAGAATCAAGCACTCAGAGGACCAACTGTAGCCTGGGTCTAAGGCAGAATAAAGCTGTTTCCAATGTGCCCTAACAACATACCTTAGTCCCAACCTCAGGAGCACACCCTTTATTGCCATAAATCTTTTTGCTTTTCACATTAGCTACTCTATGGCCTTTTTGATTGTGACTGACAATTTAATTGTGTCGGCCTTGGCTGAGTAGTAGCACACTCATCTCTGAATTAGAAGTTTGTGGATTCGACCCCACTCCAGAGGCTTCAGCATATTATCTAGGCTGACAATTCAAACTGAACTGAGGGAGAACAGCGCTGACCGAGGTGCCTTCTTTCAGATGAGTTCTTAAACTGAGGCCCAATATTCAAAGGGAGCTCTCCTGGTCTACTGGCCAGCCCAGATCTTTCAATCAACATTACCAATATCTAGCTATTTTTTCGCATTGCAGTTTGTGGGACCTTTTCATGTGCAAATTGTCGACCATGCATTACAACAGTTACAACACTCCAAAAGTACTTAATTGGCTGTAAAGTGCTTTGAGATGTCCTGAGGACGTGAATGTAGCTATAACAATGCAACTTTCTTGTTTCATTAATGCAGAACAATGGACAGTTATGTGACCAAAACCAAACATAAAGTTCTGACCTGGCCTGAAACTGATGTTAAGCACTGAACATAATATTTCATTTAAGTACTTTCCATGTTATCTTTAACTGTTTCTGCAACAATTCATACAATACATGTGACACCTATGTTCGCTCTATGCATTCTACCATTAACTTGTCTCTGATAAATCTAATTCAACACAAACTCACCCATTTGCAGATTTTATCTAAACCCCTTTGTTGGTCCTGTCTAGTTTGTTTCTAATCATTTACAAACTTCTGAACTCCAGGACATTAACTCAGGTTAATAACAATAGGGGTCTCATTACCAGTGTTTGGGGTATTTCATTCAGTGCAAACCACCACCTTGATATTTCTTTGCCAGAACTTTCTTTCAAGAAATTCCTTATCCGAGCTCAGATTTTACCTTGAATTTCAGCATTAGGCTTTTGCAAGGAGGGCTTCTGAAAGCTTATTTTTTTAGAAATCTAAATACACCACGGGGCTGCATTTTACATTGCCGCTGACGAAATCGGCGGCGGACGTAAACAATGGACTTTGTGGAACCACCGCAATATTAAACATGGCGGCTCATTTAAATGGCTGGAGTGGACCATCCGCCCCAATCTCGTAGACGGGGCGAATGGACTGTCCCCGGCAATGGTGTCAGCAGCCTTTATGCAGGCGTTGACGCCTTTTTTAAAGGGCTTCGAGCCCTATTGTTATATTTAAAGGAAATGGTTTTTAAAAAATGAAATGACTTGATCTTGCTCCTCTCCCACCTCCTCTAACAACCATAAATTTAATTCCTTCCCCTTCCCCTGCAAAATACTTACCTTGTGCACCTGACCTTCCCCCTTCAAAGTTCATAAACTTCAATCTTTACCCCTTCCCACCATCCCCTACACCAATAAAATCACTCTGACACCATTCCCCCCCTGCACTGAAAAACTTACGTGCTCCCCCTTCCCCAACAGAGTTCTGCCTTGCATCCCCGGACAGCAATCTGAAGGCGCAGAACGCCGGCCACCAGTACCAGTATCGCCCCGGAATGGTTGGCGGGATCAGTTAGGTGATTTATTCGCTCATTTACATTCTTTTTCAGATGTAAATTTGGCTTTCATCGCCAAGCAGCCGGGGGGGGAGGGGGCCATGAGGCCTTGCCACCATCGGCAATATTGGGCTTGGCCTTCCTGGCATCGAGGCCCATGGCGGGCCTCTGCTAGATGCATTTTTCGGCACCACCCCCACCCCCGCCATGACCCCCAACATCGGTGGGGGGGGAGGGGATTGTAAAATTCAGCCCATGGTTTTCTGCTGTGCACTTGGGATGCACCATGTCAGTTTTTTTCCCACAATCAATTAGTACCTCCCCCACATTCCTCACACAGGGATTATGAACACTTGACAAACCTCATCTCTAGTCTTTTTGGAACCAGTGAAGCCATTCTTAGGATTTGTTTTATTTTTGAGTACCTTAAGTCTGTTGAGAAGCTCAGTCTTGTTAGTGACAAGTACTGGACTTGCTGCTTGTATTTGACTTGTTTTAAAACAAACTATAACCAAATTGAAATCTAATTTCATAGCTCCGAGGATAATGATCTCCAATTCTCCTTTCCATTTAAACTTAATGAGCACTGTTGACCATGAATAACTAAACATATTATTCCCCCAACTATACATTACCATATTTTTAAGGCTTACTCAAAGCATATTATGGAGGAAGTGTTTTGAATATATTTCTCCAATTCATGAGGAAGTCAGAAATGTTTTTGAAGTCTGAAGCTGTAACATATTGGAGACTCTTGGAGATCACTTTTCTGCTGCTCAAGGAAAATTGTACTTTAATTGTTGAATAATAAAATTAGATAGTGCAATGAGAACTGTCATTTCTGTTAATGCCCTTCACCACTATTGCATATGTGCTAATAACTTCTGTTATTCTATTATCACGAAGCAAATGAGACAGTGACAAGTTATGTCCAGCCATTTCTCTAAGAGCGTATTGTACTATCAATCTCATGCAAGCCACCTGCACTCTAAATTCTGGGTGACTCTCCAATGTTTTTACCTCACCTCTCCTTTTAACACTTGACATGCCAGCCATTCTTCAATCATTTACTCTGCAGAGCCAAACATCTGCCTCTCTGATGAAACTTACCTTAAAGGTGATCGTTTCTCTTTTCTTCTGGTGAGAGATGTATCCTGCCTTGCTAATCTATTTTATGAATTACATGTATATTAAAACAGGGTAATGGGCCTTTCAGCCAAACCAATTCACACTCATGGTTATCCCTCACATTAACAGGAGGCCTAATGCTATTTTCCTGCTCTGTTCCCATATCTCTTTATCGCCCTTTCCTTCAATCACCGAGTCAATGGATTCTTAAAAGTTGACTTGACCGCTGCTTCAATCACCAACACCCGTTGTGCATTTCATAACCTCACAACCCTCAGTGTAACACAGTTTATCCTGCACCCCGTCATAAATCGCTTGACTTTAATGAGTTTGTCTCATCTTTTCATAATTGCAAACACCTCTATCAAATCTCCTTACAATCTACTCTGTGCTACCAAAAATGGCTCCAGCAGAATCAGTGACAACAGTTTGATTACACCATTAACTTCAGTTATTTCTAGCAGTTCTCTTGTTACTTTGTGTCCTGATTTGATAATGTGCAAATGTAGCTATGCACTGTGATCCTTCCATCAGGTTTCATTTAGATGAAAAATTCCTGCGATGCACTAAATCGTTTCCAGTGATTTCAGCATTGATGCTACTCTTCAATCCAGCTTCCTTTTGTCAGTATATGGGTAGAAACTATTGATACTTCCTCCCTCCAGCTCCTTTGAATCTGAAAGCTCAAGTTTATTGCTTCAGGTCCATTTTGAGCCACCACTACTCCAACTCAATTTTTTGAAAAATTAAAAGCTTGTGGAAATAAAATGCTGTCTGCTTTGCCAGCTTGTTAATAACATGAAGTTTAATTGAGCTTTGGTACACATGGCATTTACACAGCAAACATAAGTTCACAACAAATGCCCACTCTCCCATACATTCTAACACTTTCTGCATTCAGAGATGAAGGGCCTATTATGTCTTGCCCAGAAATATTAGCACTGTTGCATCCAAAGGTTATCTTAGGATATTGGGATCCACTCTAATATTGAAAGTGAAGAAAACTCAGCATTGTTGACTGGCGTAGTATTTACTCCCGAGATACTTAAAATAGCTGCATAATGTTCTACACAATTAATTGAATTAGTCCTGATGTGAATAAGCACAAAACTGGACAATACTTATGTACTTCAACAGTTCAATAGTTCTCGTTAATTTCCACCATTAAGTTGCATAATTCTATCACATCATGACTGAAAAAGTGCATTTGGAACAATGTGTTATCAAACTAATGCCATATAGAGGGCTGAATTTTGTGTAGGAGGCGGGGCTCCCGGCGCCAGGCTGTAAAGGCAGAGGGAACCCTGCCTCGGCCTTTTCCTGCTCCCCCCAGTGCGATCCTCTGGTCTTTTTAAATCAAAGTTTCACGAGCCAGGATCTCGGTCCCTTTAAAGATAGGGATCGTGCCTCCATAAGCCCTGGGAGCAGTGGCCACTGCCGGTACCACAAAGGCCTCGGACCCAAGCCCAGTACTGGAATCCTGGACCAGATGTAGGCGAAGTGGGGTCTTCGGGGCCAGTCCGAAAGATGACGTCAAGGGTGGGGGATGGGGGGTTGATAGTTAGGCGGTCGTCATGTAGTCCAATATGAGGGGTGTCCTGGGGGTGAAGTGGTTTCCCGGCAGGGGTCCTCCATGGTCCACAGATTGCCTACGGAGGAGGGATTCCCCCACCAAGCCTGTGGGCAGTGTGTCTTGTGTCACAAGGCAACCTCCCCACATGTGGAGGCCCCCCGCCCCACACCCCAGCTGCTGGTAAGATCCCTGCAGCGGCAGAAAGAGGCCCCTAATTGGCTGTTAATAGGCCACTTAAGGGCCTCAATGGGCCTCTGGACGAGAAGGACATTAATGGCCTTATCCTGCCCTCAGGAAGATTGGTTGGCGACGGGCCCTCTGCCTGCCCTACCATCCATCGCAATACTCCATGCACCCACCCTCACCCCGCACCCCCACCGCCTCTGACCCCGTCTCCAAGGGCTAGATAAAATCAAACCCAGAAATTTAAAATGATCCTCAATTACTAGCAAGGGGAAAATATTGGATATTACAACCTGCAAATTAATCACTAAATTAGTTGAAACTCAAATTATATTGGGAAAGTTATTGCATTATATTCCTAAATTGAGGATAGGTTGGGAATACTCAGCTTGCTAACATAACATACAGATAGGTGTTGATAATCCGGTTCCAGTGCAAGTTCACTGCATCAGGTGCTGAATGTGCCTGCAAGTAAATGAGTTGACCCTGCAGGATAATACTGAGTTTGAATAATTAAACATTGCTTCCCCAGGGATTTTACTGCAGTGCACTAAGGAAGCAACAATATCATGAGGCAAGGATCTCCAGTCCCAGCAGCATGTAAATGGCTGCTGCTGTATGAGTGGCAGCAGGACTTATACGTAGGATGGTTAGGGGGATAGCAGCCAAGTAAAATTAGCCCTTCAGAATCAAATGTACAGCTGCAGGGAACCTAGGTGGCTCTAGTAGAAGATTAGGGACACGCATGAGAAAGTTCAAATATTTCTCCGCCGCCCTCACTTGCAGAGGCCATTTGCAATGGGTGCAGCTCTGAGATGCACCAGTCAGGATGAAGTAGATTGCAAATTACTGCCATTGATACAGAGCAGCTGATTACTCAAGCTGTCCACGTAATGCCAACAGGTATATTTCAAAATATCAATAAATTCAACAGATGAATGTATGCTATTCACTGAAAGGATAAAAATCATATATTAAGAAGGGTTTCGGTAAGTCTGTGTCAAGGGAGATTGATGTATAAAATGTGACCCCCAGAGATGGAATCAATGATTCTTGAAGATATAGAATATTCCAATCTCACACTCGCATTGCTGTGAAGAACATCTCAGATGATGTTTGGCCATTTCTCTCATGAACCAGTGCCTTAAGAAATCATCATCTGGTCCAGGCAATAAAATGTATTTCATTTACATGGAGATTGTGAAGAATGAAGATTCAAATGCAGGTTGTGACTCAGAAACCTTGGACACATACTAAAAAAAAAATTACACTCCTAATCATGACAGGAGATTGAATAATTTAGAAATTATGTTATCAATGATACTGGGACCTGCTTCAGAATTATATTTAGGCTATAGGAATGCAATAGCCCTGATTTTCCTCTCTGTGGCAAAGAAACGTTTCTCACCATTCATCTTGCATACAGTTGACGAGAGAGTTTTCAGGGCTTGTCAGGAGACATGTCTACTAATCCCACATCTGCTCCAATGTCGCGCTTTCTACAGGTGATCTGTGGCTTTTGTGAGCTGGTCAAGCAGCAGGGAGGCTCTTCAACCAATCAGATTGAAGAATCCTCACTGAGATATGCAAACTGTCAATCAGGAAGTATAAAAAAGGAAATATAAATTACATTTGTATCATTGTGCAGGAAGTGAGAGAATGATTGGAACGTACAAATGGGATTAAGGGAGAGTGATAAAAGAGAAACACTAAAAAAAAATGTATCTTTTTTTTAAAAATGCAAAATTAATTTTCTTGAGGGAATAAGACTCCAGGGCCAGAGAGTTTGTTCAGCAATAATTATCACATAATATCCCATTAAAAATTCGCTAACGCTGGAATGCCCTAACTTTTTTAGCCATTTTTAGTGCACTACCAATGCTAAGTTCATGCCATTACAGTGATTTTAGTGCCAAGTCGATCAATGAGGACTACAAAGGTGCACACTGTGGAGGAGGACTGGATCTCTGACAGCAATTTCTAGACTTCCGTGTTTATCTGCGCATGTGTTGACACCAGAAATTATTTTCAGATTCCCCATGGTAGGCTCATTCAGAAAGTAAGGAGGCATGGGATTCAGGGAAAGTTGGCTGTCTGGATACAAAATTGGCTGGCCCATAGAAGTCAGAGGGTGGTAGTAGATGGAAAGTATTCAGCATGGAGCTCGGTGACCAGTGGTGTTCCACAAGGATCTGTTCTGGGACCTCTGCTCTTTGTGATTTTTATAAATGACTTGGATGAGGACGTGGAAGGCTGGGTTAGCAGGTTTGCCGATGACACGAAGGTTGCTGGAGTTGTGGATAGTGTGGAAGGCTGTTGTAGGTTGCAACGGGACATTGACAGGATGCAGAGCTGGGCTGAGAAGTGGCAGATAGAGTTCAACCTGGAAAAGTGTGAAGTGATTCATTTTAGAAGGTCGAATTTGAATGCGGAATACAGGCTTAAAGACAGGATTCTTAGTAGTGTGGAGGAACAGAGGGATCTTGGGGTCCATGTCATATGGTGTGTTGGCTTTCATTAACAGGGGGATTGAGTTTAAGAGCCGCGAGGTTCTGCTGCAGCTCTATAAGGTCCTGGTTCGACCACACTTGGAATATTGTGTTCAGTTCTGGTCGCCTCATTATAGGAAGGATGTGGAAGCTTTAGAGAGGGTGCAGAGGAGATTTACCAGGATGCTGCCTGGACTGAAGGGCATGTCCGACGAAGAAAGATTGAGGGAGCTAGGGCTTTTCTCATTGGAGCGAAGAAGGATGAGAGGTGACTTGATAGAGGGGTACAAGATGATGAGAGGCATAGATAGAGTGGATAGTCAGAGACTTTTTCCCAGGGTGGAAAGGGCTATCACCAGGGGGCATAATTTTAAGGCGATTGGAGGAAGGGTTTGGGGAGATGTCAGAGGTAGGTTCTTTACACAGAGAGTGGTGGGTGCGTGGAATGCGCTGTCAGCGGTGGTAGTAGAAGCAGATACATTAGGGGCATTTAAGCGACTCTTGGATAGGTACATGGATGATAGTAGAATGAAGGGTAGGTAGTTAGTTTGATCTTAGAGTAGGTTAAAGGTTCGGCACAACATCGTGGGCCGAAGGGCCTGTACTGTGCTGTACTGTTCTATGTTCTATGTAACAGTGCTGAGTGCTTTTAGCCTAACCATTATTATTATAATGGCAAAATTTGGGCCATAGTCATTCTTAACAAACATAATAGTAAAAGCTTTTGCTAGGATAAAGTTATTGATGATAAGTAGATACATCATAGTAATATGCTGTCAGAGAAAATAATGCCCTTTCATCTCTTCATAGAAAATTATTCTTATTTGAAGGAAACAAAGAAATATATATTGAATCACCCACATATTTTGTATCAAAACTACAAATAAAATTAATGTCATGCCACAAGAGGCCCCATCACCTTCAATTTTCAGAACAAAACCAACAATCCATCAGCAATTCTATTGCTTGGAAACACAAGCACTGCCTCAGCTTCACTTGGCTCAACTTAGCTCCAAATAACTTGAAAAATACAGACAGCATTTAATCTGCTCAACATGATGCAGCAAGGTTCACATCGGGCAATCTCTGCAGCAGTCCCAAAAGGACTAATTTACAAGAATGATTCAAGTCAAGCTTGTGAATAATCACTTTTCCTTCCAAGTCAATATGTGCTATGTCCAGTTTACATCGTCAATTGCATACTAAGATGGGTGGGTGGCAATTTTACTAACATAAACCCATGGATCTTATACAACCAAACTTCAAAGTTATGTTTCAGAAAAGACCTAATTCAGAAGCACAACAGAAGCACAAAGGCTACTTTTAACAACAGAATCTTCCTAATTAATGTATTACTTCAGAACAGAGGACAATTTCTTTTTTGTAAAGTTCAGCAGAATGTCTATACAGATTGGCTCTCAATGGTTGAACACAACCGAACTAAAATAGAAATGTTATTTTATAATCAACTTTATGATTGAATAACTTTGAGGAATTGTGACAATAAAATCACAGATAATTAAAAAGAGTTCAGTTTTCCCCAGCCATCATCCTTGTAATTTTTGCCCTTCATCTCCTTTTCTGATTGTGCTGACTCCTTGCTAGTGTCACATTCTTAGCTATTTGACCATTCATTTCACAGAAAAGAGTTGGGGGTGGGTTAAGTTTATGTATTGTATTATGAAATAGAGTGAGTTTGCAAAGGTTTGAAAAGCTCAAGGCTGTAGCCACTGTGACAGAGAGATGTCCAAGGTATTAATTAGCAACGCATTCAACAGATTTTTACAATGATCATGTTATTCAGCAACTTGAATGTCATAGGATTGTTTATGGCCACCTGAGACAGCAAAAAGGACTTCAGTTTAATATCTCAGCTGAAAGACTGTGCTACCAACAGTGTGGCACTCCCGTAGGACTGCACCGAACAGTCAGCCTGGAATATTTGCCATTTACCCTGGCCCACACAACTCACAACCCCGAGTTAAAATGAGGGCTCCAGATTTTGTAGAGGGGCTAAGAAACCCCATGTAAAAATATGAATGAGGGTACTCAAAGACAAAAAAAAGACTATCTTATAATTTTTTTCACATTTTAAATATTTTAAGTCTTAAATTTAATTGGCAAACAATGGAAAAAATGGTGAACAAAATATTTTTAACAAGCATTTTGAGGAATCTGAATGGTTTGCCTTCTCTCAATACATTGGCATGTAGCTGGGATACCTTTGCATATCACTTCACGTTAATAAGTTTGGAAAAAAGTCATTTGCATATAACAAAACATGATGCATAGTGTGACAGTGATATGCAATGCAGGATGTGTGACAAATATAGATGCTTGAATTACCATTTATAATATTAATAGGAGATTTCTTGGGATTTGATGTTTTATAATGAGAAATACTACACCACATAATACGATTCACTACTCTGCTGCTAATGTGAAGCTGTATGCCTTTAAAGCAACAAAGGCCAACTCATGTTAAGTAAACATTGGATGAGTTTAATTTAAGGTTAATTACTATTCAGAGTAGTGATCAGAATCCTGGCTTTGCTTGTGAGAAAATTAATTAATGGGCTGAAGGCACTGTGGCTCCTTTGCTTGAGAATTTACTTTGCATATTAGTAGTCTGCATAAAGAGTAACACAGGATTATATGCTCTCATGGCAAGAAGTGCATGCTGTTCCATTGTTTTTATAATATGATGGGCTGGATTTAGTGAGACGGTTTGGAGCAGGAACAGAGGCGTGGAGGGCCTGAGAATAGCATTGGGCACATCCGCACGGAAATCCGATGTCATGAAGTCAGTTCTGGATTTAGTCAGTGGCGGGAAAGCTCCAACGCGGCAGCGCTGCCCGATGCAACGTGTTATGAAAGTGCTTCCATTTTTTGTTCAATATTTTTTGAGGACTTATAGTTAAATTGTGGAAATGGATTCATTTTGGAAGTTTGAAGATTTCATAGACGCTGAACTTTGTTTTTAGTTGTAAGTTTGCTGAAAGAACACCGAGATGTCTTGTTTGAAAGTTCACAGAAAGGACACTGAGATGTTTTGTTGAAAACAAAACTTTACTGGATATCACATATCTTAAGCTCAATAAACAACAGAAACCTTGGTGACTTGGGGAAGATATTTACAGAGAAGTGATATGTCAAGATTTATGATGGCCAGGAATTGGTTTCGCTTCTGAGATATTGTTTTGGTTCAGTTGGAGTGTGGACAGTATTGAAAAGCAGTTGGTTTTGTCGCCTGCTGAAAAAGAAATCCCCAGCCCATCCTTCCTGCACCTCTCCAAGAGACCCTGAGAAATCCAGTGTGCCAGCTTCTCTTTCTCTACCTCTTTGAAAATACTCTGTGAATCCAGAGTATGATAACTGAAACCCCTGATACCACATTTCTCCTGAAATGCCTACCAGACTAATTCTCGGCATCTCCAGAATGAACTGCTTCCGAAAAGATTCCAGTGATCCGTCTCCGTGTACCTGGACGCTACACCAAAGGGACAACTGACATCCTTATATATCTTCTCTTTTTTTCTTCAAGAATTATCAAGTATTTGGCCAAAGTATTCTTTTTTGTCTTTTTTTTTGGGAAAGGCCTCTGCAGAGAGAATATTTGTTTTTTATTAATGTGTGTGTGTTTGTGTGTTGGGTATTTACAAAGGGAACTTTCTTATTTCAGTCTGTGTGTTAATGCTTTGCTTCGTTTCTGGATAAGTCTTGTTTTTATAATAAAATGATCATTTTGTTGTTTATTAAAGAAACCTGGTTGGTGTATTTTATTCTGGGATAAAGAGTTCATAGAGTATATGATTGACCGTATCAGTAACAGGGTAAACATTTAAAATATATGTTGTGACCTGCGGAGAAGTGAAAGTAGAAAATACAGTGCACTCCTTCCACCTCTGTCGCAACAGACAGGACTGCCATTTGAATTGCTGAACTGATAGTTACAGTATATTTGCATGCAATTCAAAGCAATTCAATGGGGGCTTGGAATTCAGTGGACGACAGACAGCCTCATGTCCCTTTGGATCCCTGGCTGTTGAAAGGTGATGGTACCAAGGCAAGGCCTCAGTGTCATGATGGGAAGGCAGCCATGACCAGCACTGGATAGGGGAAGAGAGGGAAGTGCAGGTCAGTATTGGCCTGTAATGCTGTGTACTCTACACAGGCAGGATTGGTCTTGACCGGGTGGGCACTGAGAACCATTAGTGCATAAGCCGAGAGGAGTAGCAAAGGCAAAGGTGCCAAGCCAAATTCACCTTTGCAATGACAGTGCTACGGAGGCCAACTGATCATTTGGCATGGGTCTCTTACAACCTTTGTGGACCCCCATGGCGTGATGTGGCACCTCCAACGGAGGGAGGGCCAGGAGGCAGCTGCGCCTGTCCATGAAGCTCCACAACAGGAGCAACAGCAGCTGACCACACCAAGAAGGACCCACCTAATCCAGAAAGCATACTGGACATGACTCAGCTACCTCCAAATGTCTGAGCTGCATTGTCAGTGAAGACAGTGGCTCTTCAGGGAGGCCATCACCGACTAATGCGCCATGCTGCAGGATAATTTGCAACCTATGGGATTCAGTGGTCACCTTATGCCAGTGTCTCTGAAGATCACAGTGGCACTTAACTTTTACACCTTTAGATCTTTCCAGGGATCCACCAGGGACATGTGTGGGGTCATCCAGACAGCAGCCACCACTACATTCAGGAGGTGACTCTGTTCAAGAGGGCTGGTGACTATGTGCATGACTGGACTGACTCGAACATTCAGAGGGCCATCAGCTCGGGTCCATTCCTGGGTTCCCCCAGGTGCAAGGTGTGATAGATTGTACATATGTGGCCATCAAGGCGCCAATGGACTAGCCAGCCACCTTCATCAACAGAAAGGGCTTTCATTACGTCACCGTTCAACTGGCTTGAGACCACCAAAGCATTTCCTAAAGGTGTGTGCCCGCTTCCTGGGAAGCAGCCATGATGCCCACATACTTTGACAGTCCCAGATGCCGCAGCTTTTCAGGCCACCCGCTCGCCTGCAGGGATAGATTCTCGGGGACAAGGGCTGCCCATTGAAGACATGGCTACTGACACCTGTGACAACACTCGCACTGCAGCAGAGCAGAGGTAAAACACTTGCCACGGCTCCACCCAAGTGACCATAAAGCAGGCCATCAGGCTGCTGAAGATGAGACTCCATTGTCTAGATCAATCCGGTACAGGCCTGTAGTATCTCGGTGCAGTGGTTCGCACCGCAGCCTCACAGCTCCAGTGACCCGGGTTCGATTCTGGGTGCTGCCTGTGCGGAGTATGCAAGTTCTCCCTGTGACCGTGTGGGTTTCCGCCGGGTACTCCGGTTTCCTCCCACAGCCAAAGACTTGCAGGTTGATAGGTGAATTGGCCATTGTAAATTGCCCTTAGTGTAGGGAGGTGGTAAGAGAATTGTGGGGATGTGGGTAGGGAATATGGGATTAATGTAGGATTAGTATAAATGGGTGGTTGTTGGTTGGCACAGACTTGGTGGGCAGAAGGGCCTGTTTCAGTGCTGTATCTCTCTATGATTCTATCTCCCAGTGTGGATCTTGCATATTGCGATACTGTGCTCTGCAGTGGAGGAAGGTCTTGCATGAAAAGGATATGATTGAGCACCAGTTCTCAACCAATAAGGAGGACCCAGAGGAGGCTAATGAGCAGGCAACACAGGATCTTAAACCCTTGCCTGACCCATTGAGCAATATGCCAGGGAGGCAACAGACAATCTCATTCTTACCTGCTTCCAGCATCATGATGGCTTCTCAGAGTGAACTCAATAAAGACTCACATCAATGCATTCAGTCTGTTGCTTCCTTTCTATTTGGACAACAATAATCTGGGAAAAGAAATCAACACACACTTGGAGAGGTTCAAGTTAATTAAGGATAGCCAGTACGGATGTGTAAAAGGCAGATCAGTTTTATCTAACCTAACTGAATGTTTTGATGAAGTAACAGAGAATGTTGATTAAGGGATGCAGTGGATGTTGTTCATGTGGATTTTAGGAAAGCATTTGATAAGATACCACATAAAAGGCTGGTTAACAAAATTGAGGCTCAATGAAAAGGAGGGTCAGTGTCCAATTGGTTAAAAATTTGGCTTAAAGACAGAAAACAGCGAGTCATAGTAAATGTTTGTTTTTTTAGACTGGAGGATGGGAGATTGTGGTTTTCCCCAAGGGTCTGTGTTAGGACCATTGCTTTTTTTGCTATCTATAAAATGACGTGGATCTTGGAATACAGAGTAGAATGTCAAAATTTGTTGATGACACCAAACTTGGAGGTGTGGCAAACAGTGAAGATGATATGAACTGTCTGCAATAGGACATATATAGGCTAGCAGAATGGGCAGAGAGGTGACAGATGGAATTTAATATTGACAAGTGTGAGGTGACACATTTTGGCAGAAGGAATAGGGAGAGGCAATATATACTTAATGGCACAGTTCTAAAGTGTGTGCAGGAACAGAGGGACCTGAGGGTGCATGTGCGTCAATCTTTGAAGATGGCAGGACATATTGAAAGAGTAGTTAGTAAAGGAGACTGGATCTAGGGCTCCAAAAACAGAAGCATTGAGTATAAAAGCATGGAAGTTATGCCGAACCTTTATGAAGCTCTAGTTAGGCCCCAAAGGAGTATTGTATCCAGTTCTGGTCACCACACTTTAGGAAGGATGTGAGGGTTCTTGAGAGGGCGCAGAGGAGATTTACCAAAATGGTCCAGGATGGGGAGTTTTAGTGACATAGTTAGGTTGGAAAAGCTGGGTTTGTTGTCCTTAGAACAAAGGAGATTGAGGGGTGATTTATTAGAAATGCACAAGATTATGACAGGCTTAGATAAGTTAGACAAAGAAAAACTGTTCTCATTAACCAATGGTACAAGGACTAGGTGACACAGCGTTTTGGGAAAGAGATGCAGGGGGAATATGAAGAAGAACTTTTTTATGCAGCAGCTGGTAATGACCTGGAATTCGCTGCCCACAAGGGTGGCGGAGGCAGAGACAATCAATGACTTCAAAAGGAAATTGGATGGCCACTTTCAGGGCTATGGCACATCTGAGATGCTTACCAAAGGAGGACTGTGGCTACTCTTGCAGCCCAATAAGGGAGTAGGGTGAAGTCAGCATCTCACAATTAGGGCATAAAAGAATAAGCATTTTACAACAATATTTTCTCTCAGAGTTTGTTAGTCTGTGGAATTCCATTCCCCAGAGAGCAGTTGAGGCAGGGTCACTGAATATTTTTAAGGCTGAGTTAGATAGATTCTTGATTGATTAAGTGAGTCAAAGGTTACAGCAGTAGACAGGAAAGTAGAGTTCAGGCTGCAATCAGATCAGTCATGATCTTATCAAATGGTGGAGCAGGTTTGAAGGGACAAATGGCCTACTCCTGCTCTTAATTCCTATGTTTGTATTGGATGAATGTGTGAATGTGAAGTGTAATTACAATGGAACTTGATTACACAAAACAAACGGCAAGTATCAAATAGATGTGAAACCTTAAGTGCTTTTATATACTTTTCTTTATACATTTTCATGTGCTTCTTCGAGGTGTGAGTACTGCGATAGCAGCTGGCTGGAGGCAGGCAGCTGCTCAGACTGCCCCTTGGCCTGGGATGACTTCGGCAAGTGCAGGACTCTCCTCAGGCATTGCGTCTACTGGAGCTGGGCTCACTGGCGGAGGGGCTGAGGATATGGTGTCCACACTCAGAGCGCCCTGAGAGGAGCTCCCAGCTGTGGATGTTCACCTCTCCTCCTCCTTGTCAAGGCTGACTTGAACCTCCCTGCTGATTGGAGAAGGACGAGAACCTGGAGAAAATGCCAGGCATCTTGTCCTTTCTCGCCTTGCCACTGCTGCATTGAGCTCATGGCCAAGTTGGTGGTGTGCAAGTCTGCGCGCATCTGTGTAATCTCGCTCTCCATGACGGTTGTCAACCTCTCGACGAAGGAAACCATGTGCTTACACACTTGAGAAATGGCAGTACTCATGGCATGGATGGACTCCTTCATCGTCTGTTCATTGCTGTGCATGGCCTCTGGCAGCTCCGCCGGATGTTGCTTTATTTCCCCCCCTCTTTAACTCCAGCATGCCCTGTGCTGTCGACACCAGAGGCTCATCATCAGCCTAGGGCTCACCATGGGCCTGGCCACCCACAGTCCTCCGACTGTCAGTGGCCTCAGCTGACTCAGCCTCAGGCAGCTGCTTGGGTGCATGTGTGGTGCTTTCACTAACTTGTGACGCTGATCCTAAAGCCAAGCAGAAACCCACTGCAGTGAACGTATCTGCGCTTCTGGAAGGTGCAAGAGAGTCCTATGATGGTGCATCCTCTGACTGCTCCTCCTTAGAGGTTGACAGCTGTTCCCTTTCAGCCAGAGCCTCCTGCGGATGACAATCTGCATGAGAAAACACAAATGTGTGCGGCCTAGCCAGTGCAGATCTTGTCATGCGAGCCATGTGTGGATTTCCAGAAGTGTGCCGGATGTCGAATGAAGACAATTCTCACTGTTTTGTGCGGAGACTCCAGTCTCACTACCCGCTAATGAGTGGCTACCCTGGGTCCCCACCAACACCAGTGCCTCCTCCTCAGTCATTGATAGAGGACGTATATCTGGAATTCTTCTGCCAGTCTTTGAAGTCTCACTGTTGTTATGGGCCCACTTGTCCTGCAAGTGGAGAGGGGGAGATAGTGAGACTTTACATGAAAAGTGAGAGAATAGTTCTGCTCGTGGAAGCCCCTCATCCCCTGATGTGGTCTCCTAAATAGTTCCTCCCATGTCAGCTCTCAGGGGAAGTAATGGGGCTGAGCTGTGAATGAAGGTGGCTCATGGCCAAGAAGCAGCAATGTATCTGGGAGGATGTGATGATGCCTAACCCCCTTTGCCAGTGCCTTTGTGGTGACTCCCTCCCCATGTTGCGGTGCCTTTCATGTCGCCACATGCAAGCTCCAAAGAGGAGAGAGCTGTGGAGCACTCACCTTGGTAGAATGAAGGAGGTCTTTGACTCTCTTCCTGCACTGCCCCGATGTTCAGGGAGTGACCTCACGGCTGTTGACCTCCTCTGCAATCTCCATCCAGGCTTGCTTGGACAGGCGGGAGTACCTCTTCTTGCCATCCCTGGGGAAAAGGACCTCCCTTTCCCTTGAAGCCTGGTGGAAAATCTCCAGCGAGGCGTCGTTAAACCATAGGGCCACCCAGTGTCTTGCCTCTGCCATAGTGCGCCGTCCTTCTCCAGTTGGGGCTTCAGGAGTTACTGCTGATCGCTGCTGAATCCAGTGTAGTAAAGAGTAAATCACTCAAAGGCAGCAATGCAGGACTTGCAGGGCTTTAAATATTGCGCCAATACCTGTTCTGGAGTCATCTGATGCCACAATCGCCGCCTCGAAATCGCTCTCATCACATCATTGGGCAGGCCCTGCACCTCCATTATGATCATAGTTGGGTCAAAATCCTGGAACTCCCTTCCTAACAGCACTGTGGGTGGGCCTACCCCACATGGACTGCAGCGGTTCAAGAAGGCAGCTCACCACCACCTTCTCAAGGGCAATTAGGGATGGGCAATAAATGCTGGCCTAGCCAGCGATGCCAAATCCCATGAAAGCATTAAAAAAAATTGGCCGCCTGTTGGGTGGGTGATCACGGTGGGCCAGCCGCACACATGATGAGTGGCAAAGGCGTCCACTTCCGCGTCTACAGCAGGGACCCGCGACAGGTTAACTAAATTCAGCCCAATAGTTGCGAAGATAGATGGCTGGGCAGATTTAGTTACAGTGGGATTAGAATAAAGATATACCAGAATATCAAAGCAACATGTAGATTTCTGCTTGAATCCTTTGTTCCTGGTCCAGTTTGACTTCCTCAGCCCCATGCTCTTCTACAGCAGCACCAACATGTGGCAAGAAATCAACAGGGCTTTGGCAGTGCAAAAAAGAAACTTCTCTCTGTTGCAGCCTGGGAGAGCAGCAGAATTGGCAACAACCTATGTTTTCAAAATATTTTGCTGAGTTGCAAAAAATGGGCATGAAACAATGAAGAATACATGCTGCCATATCAACTGAATTCTGCTTGAAAATATACAACTTCAGTGCTGTATGCATTTCTGTATAGAAGGGCAGGATTACTCAATAACCGGGTGAAGGGACTTGTTAGTCAGCAGCTTCAATTAATATGTTAGTTTGTGGTCTATGTGGGTGATTGAGAGGGATTTTTCCATTCCTTGAACAAAAAATCCAAAGGCTACGTATGAACTTGGAAAACCTCAGGAACTTGCAAGTCCTCTTCATGCAGACCAGGACTATTTTTAATCTGGCTAATTTTTCACAACTAATTTTTTTTTAGGGTGATACGTTGGAGATTTTGCATCTGCAACGCTCAGCATTAATTGTTGGTTAGATATTTCACCTTGGACATCACACCTAAGACTCAACTATTTCTCACATGGCTACGCAACCTCCATCATGGTTCATTAGATAGCGATTGGCACGAAGACCCCTGGCCAATCTTCCCCTCTTCCTCTAACTCATGGATGCAGCATCCATCTGTGATCAGGAATCTTGGCAGAAATGGAGAATAGAATCTGGACTTTATGAGTCTAGCTATCTCAGCTCATGATTCGTGATTACAAAATTACCCTTCAGGGAAGCACCAGCTAAACTTTTAATGAAATAAATTGACAATTTGACATTTAGCAGTCAGTAATGAAGCAATTGCACTTGCCGCTGACTTTGAAGAATGCATTTCACAAAGATCTAGTGATCTGGCATCAAGTCAAGGGGCTCTGCAGACGCCCAGCAGCAGTGATGTCAGCAAGCAGGGTAAGCAACCAATCACATTGAAGTATTATCATAGAGCGCAAACCATGAAGCACAGATAATCATCACTTTTAATTTAAGTTTTCAGATAGCGAAATAAATGATGACTGGATTAAACAGAAGCTAAAATATTACGAACAGACTTTAAAAAAAATTGATTTATTTAAAAAATGTGTGTTTTTATTTTAATGGAGTAATTTGACATTCCACAAATATAAAATCAGTTTTTCAGGGCCAGTGGGGATGTTTAGCAGTAATTATGAAGTTGGATCACAATTAAAAACCCAGTTGCACTGAATTCAACGAATTTACACGATTAACAGTATAGAGTGGAAGTTTTCATCAATTCACTCGAGGAGCATAGCAATGTTTGGATTACTACATTATTCTGCACATGTGCAGACTCCTTCAGTTGCTGCCAGTTTCTGAGTAATAACTGCAAACGCTGACAGTTTTCCTGTCATTACCACCACAAAATCTCGGTCATAGATATAGGCCGGAATTTTATGACCCCCCCCCCCCCCCCACCCAACCTCCGGAAGCAGACTACAGGTAGTGGGGGGTGGGGGGAGCGCGTGTAAAATCGAGTGGGAAGTGAGGGTGTGCCATTCCTGCTGCCTACCCACCTGTCATTTTACCAGCTGCATGGGAGGTTGAAAATGGCCCGCCCGCCCCAGGCCAATTGAGGCCCTTAAGTGGCCAATTGATTGCCACTTAAGGGCTTCTTCCCGCCACTGCTGGTATATTGTCAGCGGCAGTCGGACACTTCAGCAGCCACCGAAGCCACTGACTTCCAGGGTGATTTTTTTTTATACCAGTACAAAAGATTGTGGAAACATAATTTCCGCTGAATGGACCTTCCGCTGGAAACTCTACAACCTTTTGAATTGATTTTTTCTGCATTGCTCCACCCCATTTACCCTTTCTATAAACTTTGCATCATTTACCTTACTCAACTTAATTTCAGAAATGTACATACTTTTTTCCCTGACATTGACACTAATGATACCACAAAAAACGTCACTGCTTTAAATATTTTTATTTCAATGCAGGCAGACAGCCCCTGGCAATATGACTGGTCAACAAGTTGCTGGACTAACCTCAGATAGAATGGCTGTTAAAACGCTCTTTCAGCAAGCCTTGTAATGTTACATTTGCAACCCTGAAGAGTGTCACAAACAAGCATTTCCATCCCCCCAACCAACGCGCAGCTACTTGTGTCAAAAAAAAGGTAAGTTTTCTAATGTGACATTCTTTCTGAATTCCTGAGGGATTTGTGCAATGTGAACGTGTGCAAATGGGCAGAAAATAAGGTGATTTGCATTGCAGGGACATCTAAAACCCTTGCGTGCATTCATACATTTATCGCGAGTCTTTTTTCTGATGAAGACTGCAAGTTACAAGTAGCCTTTTCGGAAAATGCCCCACAACAGCACAAAATGACTTCAGTGTCCAATGGCGTGCTGAACAATGCATCAGTGTGTGTGTGCTTGCACTGTGCTGGAGAAATACAATACTTGAAAGAGAGCAGCGATACAGCAAAAGCCTCTTGACAGTGACACCAGTGTGTTGAACAACATTTTAAAAAAAGACATTCTTATCAAGCTAATATTGTTGAGTGTCTAGGGAGATAATTAGTGGCTGAGAAACAGTTCACTTCAAATTAAGGCTCCCATTAAGGCAGCCCACATTATCTAACTCACAGTGCAGCTGCTCTTGCATGCATTTCTGCTGGCTGCCTCACTGTCCTGATTTGTTAGTCACGGTGGGTGAACAGGCTATATGTGCTGTTTTCTCCCACTCTGCGGGTTAGGAGGCTAGATTAACAAACTGCACGCAATGAGAGGGCTCACCCCTTCCTCCAGGGTGCAGCACATTGCTGAAGAAAAGGTATTTTTGTCTAAAAGGTTGATCAGCACAGCATGTAAGCAGTTTGTGCTGGTACAATACAAAAGCCTTTTTATTTCCTTCCCAGGTTAAACTGCTTTCTCTTTCTTGAAATCAGAGCAGGGATGCTTTTAAAAAAAGCACCAGGGTGCACTTCACTAAAATGGTTCCAGCTTCCAAAACAAAACAAAAGATCCGCCAGTCACTTCATTCTGCCTCAGTATCTGTCATTTGCTACTATTTTGTTTTTTTTGAGCATTTATTTCATGCATGAAGATATCAGATTGAGATCTTAAGCTAATTATTCTCCTGTAGGTTTGTGTGAAAAGTCAATCCAGTTCATTGCAGCAAATGTTGCAAACATGACACTCAGTGCCCAAAACTACTTGGCCATTTTATCTACTGTTTGATGTAATTAAGGATTATTCAGAGACTGGCCTGCTGCTGATTGCCACAATGCAGGTATTATTGCCCATACTTGTTTCTGCATGTTTAGGTTTTAAACCTTTTTGCCCATAAACTTGCTGGAAAAGCTAGCTGATAATATGCGGTGAGGGCAATGGGGCATCTGGGACCATGGTGAACAACAGAATCAACAGTACATCTCCTCAACCAATGAGAACTAAGGATCAAGAAATAAACAGAGGAAGGATTGAGAAGGAGGGTGAATCAGAGTGGCTGAATTCAATTCCATATCAAGTACAGAAAGAGAAATAAAGAGAAGCAAAGAAAGATTGGATTAAGAGGGTGAGAAAAAAATGACAAAGAAAAATTAAGAAAAAAATAGAGAAATAAATTTAACATTTTTAAGATCTCTGAAACCAATTCACAACCTGAAGGAATGAAGCTCCACATTTATAATTGGCTATGTTCTGGACAAGAGAGATCATGTGGCCATTAACAATTATCATGTTGTAAAAGGGGTACTTATGCTATTAATTGGGGAGATGGTGGCATAGTGGACTAGTAATCCAGAGACCCAGGCCCAGTGCCCTGGGGACACAGGTTCAAAGCCCACCATGGCAGCTGGTGGAATTTAAATTCAATTAATAATAAAAATCTGGAAGTGAAAGCTTGTCTCAGTAATGGTGCCATGAAACTATCATCCACTGTCATAAAAACCCATCTGGTTCACTAATGTCCTTTAGGGAAGGACATTACCTGGTTTGGCCTTCTTCTGACTGCAGACCCACAGCAATGTGGTTGACTCTTAACTGCCCTCTGAAATGGCTTAGCAAGTCATTCAGTTGTCAAGGGCAATTAGGGATGGGCAACTAATGCTGGCCTTGCGAGCGACACCTACATCCCATGAAACAAATATTTAAAAATTACTCGACTTAACCTTCTGTGGTGAGTTTTATGGGCAATTAATGTGCAAACACAGCAGCTTTATAAAAATTCTGGGGAAATTAAGAGTGAGATGCCGTTCTTGTGAAGCTAATGGTGAGGTGGCACGTATTGAGCAGCAACTTGAGATGATTCACAATTCATGGGGTATCTTTTCCCCACTATAAGTTGCTGGCGAATTTGCACATAAATACCAGTCTGTGTCATTCCGATGCTGTTATTCTTTCAGCAAAATTTGGCCCTATATTTACGACTGCTCCCTGTAAATATAGTCGGAAGTGATAAGTATACGAAGAGCCTCAGATCCAGGGGTGAAGTTGATGTCGATGCAGCAAGCTCACTCTGTACGTCCATATTAGCATTGCTCATTTAAGGTAGTAATCACTTAACATTGTAAGTTCTATCATTGTGCATGATGCACATTTGGTGCAAAGTACATTTAAGAATTATTGCAACCCCAAGCATTCTTGTGAAGTTTGACAGGTCTGAAAATGGATTTCCTATAATCAATCTAGAATACAGCACCCCACCGAGCATTCACTGCAAGGTTCCAGTCAGATATGAGAGGGCATTGCTGAAGGAGAGAAAAAAAATACTTCAACACATTCAGAATCACATTCAGAATTAAGTGGGTTTCTCAGAATATGGGCAGTGTTTGCAAACGTATCAGGGCATTGCAGGTCCTGCTCCAACAATTTCTAGCTCAGTGATTGAAGGAGAAATGGTAAATATCCACCTCCTCACTTTTATCAGGTTTGCAGTTTCAAACGTTATCTGGATCATCTTTCCATCAACCCAGTCAGCCTCAACTCAGCACCTACAAATCGACATCAACAAGACTTAAATAAAACTAAATGACAAAGCATTTTCTCTAACCTTAACTCTCACCTCTTCTCCCCTAAAGCCAATGAGTCATGCTGAGTTAAAGGGGACTTCACTTTCGGTAAGGTCCTGTTTGTTCCTCATCCAGACAGTGGGTGAAATCTTGTCCCCTATAAAAACAATTGCAGGGGCTGGAGCATTTCTGGATCCCAACCCTGTACTTGCTGTCAACACGCCCACCTGGGAGAACTTCCTGGAGGCACCGATTAAGAGGCCACCTCCAGGTCCGCCTTCCAGTTCAGGATGGCTGGTGGGTTCCTGAACCTGCAGGCCCAATCAGAGGGTCACAGCAGAGGTGGCTGCAGCTCTGGTTGTGGTGGGGCAAGAGAGTGAACTGAGAGAGGCTTTACGGGTCCCACAGCCAACTGCCAGCAAGCCACATCCAGGCACTTGCTGGGGCCCCATCCGCTGTCATGCAGATCCCAGCAGCATCCCCAGTCTGACTACAATTAGCCAGTTAAATATGCAAAGTGACTGCCTTCCGCTGCTGGAGGGGCGGCGGGGGGGGGGGGGGGAGGGTGGTAGCTGTTGCCTCTTCCAGTCCACCTCTGGCATGTTTGGCCAGAGGTGGGAACGTGCCGGCCAACTAACCCAAATGCTGCAGCAGGACCCTCGATGGCTCTGATACATTTGCATATTCTGAGAAACCCATTGATGTATAGAATAAGTTGCAAGGGGAGGTCTTTGAAGCATTTAAGAGGAGCAATTAATTTATCTTTGATTTTGAATGTGAAGTTTTTTTTCTCTCTTTCAGCAAATGCCCTCTCATGTCTGACTGGAACCTTGCAATGAATGCTCTGTGGGGTGCTGTATTCTAGACTGATTACAGGAAATCCATTTTCGGAACTGTCAAACTGCACAACAATGCTACTCAAATCTTTGAACCTTGGGGTTGCAATAATTCTTAAATGTACTCAGTACCAAATGTGCATCATGCTCAATGATAGAACTTACAATGTTGGGTTATTACTACCTCAAATGAGCAATGATAGTATGGATAAATAATTTTCCTTCCCGCCCTGCCTTCAAGCCAACCCCTGCAGGACCAAGAGGGTCCTGGCCAGCAAGTGCCAGCAGACAGTTTGATAATCAGAGCCATTGCAACTGTTGTCACTGACATCCACACATGGTTTGCAGCAGGAATTATGGGATAGAATCAGGAGTTGTAACCCTAGCTTTTTTGTTTTGCAAGGGCACAAATACATTATTTATCTATCAGCACATTCAGGTCACACAAAGAAACTGTTTTCATTTATATAGTATCTTTCATGATTTTAGGATGTCCCAAAATGCTTCAAAGTCAATTAAACTATTTTTTGAAGTTACAATGTAAGGAAGTGCGGCAGCAAATTTGCACACAGCAAGGTCACTCAAACAGCAATGAGATTAATGGATTAATGGTCAGGTAATCTGTTTTAATGATGATGTTGATTGAGAGAAATATTGGCCAAAACTCCCCCGCTCTACTTCAAATAGTACCATGGAAACCTTTACATCCATCTGAGGATGAAAACCGGGCTTAACACACTGCAACACTACCTGAGCAGTACTCACTACTTCAAAGTGTCAGCCTAGATTTTGTACTCAAGTCTCTGGAGTAGGGCTTGACCAGAGACCCTCTGACTAACAGGCAAGAGTGCTACTACTGAGCCAAAGTTGATGCCTTAATTTTTGGGTGCAGCACCTGAATCCTTTCCTGACTTAACTCAACTCCACCTCCCACTTTTTCTTCAGCGTATCTATTTCCTCTTTCTCCAGAAATACCTCGCTTGAACGGAGTTGCAGTATTTGCTTCAATGACCTCCCCTTGCAACTTATTCTACACATCAATTATCCTTCTGTGAAATACAGTTGGTAAAATTTTTTACTTACTTCTCAGAACTAAATTACAATTATATGCTTTTGAAACCTTCTATCAGCTGTGCAGACACGGAAACATGAAAACTTCAGAACAGAACGAGACCTATTGAACTATTAAGGCTGTGTCGGTGTTGGGTCTTCAAATGGAATTATCTACTGTGATCTTGAGACCCTGCATCTTTTTATATTCCTTCTTTTCAAATAAGTATCCAATAACTTTTTGAATTGATGTTGCAATACCAGGCTCACTCGTCACTCGTTCTAAATCATTGCATGTTCTCCCGGTGATTGGTACCCTTGGTCTGTGTCCTCTTGTTACTGAGTGGCCAACCAGTCAATGTGATATTTCACTCTTTACAATCTTAAAACATTTCATAATTATTCAATTCAATCAATATGCAATTAAATCAGTCAAGCATAACCTGCCCTATGCAAGAATTATGCTGACGGCCCCTGATTAGGATATACATTTCAAACTGTTCACAGTACTTTTGGGCAGATTTTCCCCTGCAGGTTTCAGGACCCTTCTGTCAGGTTCAGATGATGGTCAAAAGCCTACACTGTCTAGGGAACAGATACTCACCTCGCCAACAGGACGCCCTTCAGCTTGAAAGCAGCAGCAGGATGCCATGGCAGGTAAGTTAGAGAGAGGGCGCCCCAAGATTGAGGCATCCTCCCTCCAACCTTTAAAAATTAAAATAAAATAAGGCCTTTGCATCTAGGCCAGCATTTTGAGCATGGGGGAGGGGGTGGGATCCATTCCACACGGTGATCTGCAGCTGCAGCTGAATTGAGGCAGTTAGGGACAGCCTCTAAGCCTGCCTGGAGTGTTGCCCCAACCCCCATCCCCGGTGCGTCACCAGGAGGCTATCTCCAGGCGCTACACTGCCCCCTGTTGCCTGTGGAGACCTGGAGGCCAACTGGAAAATCCCAGCTGGCCTCCAGCAGTCGGCCTTAACAGGTGTTTAATTTTGCTGCCCCACCGATCCTGCCTTTGGTAAAATGGCCCAGGGATGGAACCGGAGAACTGGCACGTCAACCGGTGGCGTGAAATTCCATGCCCATCCCCATCAAGGGCAAAAAATTCAGCCCATGGACTTGAAGTTCATTTGCAACAAGGACAGAAATAACTGTTCTCTCATCTCGATGAGTTCTGGCGAAGGGTTATCAACCTGTTAACTCTGTTTCACTTCCCACAGATTCTGCCTGACCTGCTAAGTATTTCCAGCATTTTCCATTTTAATTTCAGATTTCCAGCCTATGCAGAGTATTTTGCTTTTGCCCTATAATCTCACAGTGTATGCTATTTTTCCCCCCTCTCTTGAACCTTGCTACATTTCCTGATTCTGAAGATTTTTTTTGCAAAATTAGTGCCTCTGCTATCTCATTCCAACCTCCTTCAGTATTCTAGGAGAGAGACTATCTGGATCTGGTGACGTTTCTACTTTCAACCATTTTATGAAAAAAGAAGTGATTTGATTTGAATGAATAGCGAAGAAAAAATTGAACATTAGTGCAGAAATGGGAGGATGAGATGTGGGACCTTCTTGTTTTGGTGCTGCTGATTTCACCTTAGTGTTCAAAATCGAGTCATGGGATTATTCATGTCGACCTGAGAGAACAGATGGGGCCTCAGTTTTAACATCTCATCCAATAGACAGCACCTCTGACAATGCAGCACTCCCTGTGTCAGCCTGGATGTTTGTGCTCAAGTCCCTGGAGCAGGACTTGAACTCCCAACCTTCTGCCTTAGAGTTGAGAGTACCACCAACTAAGCAAAGGCAGTCTGATTAAAATAGGAGCTACCAGCATCAAATACTAGGCCCAGATTGCAGCATTCAAACTCAGTATGAACTTGGCATCGGAGGGAAGAAGTCTAATATTCACAGGGATAACTGCACCAAAAACATAACCACCAGAAAGGAGCTTCATTTCAAATTGGACTAAAGTGGAGTAAAGAGGATGAACTCTGTCTCTTTGAACCTTGGAAATAAAATTCTCTCATACTGAGAAAATAAGAGCAGCTGACGCAAAAATATATCGGCTTTATAACCTCAGCTGATTCAAATGAACGACAGGACATTCACTCTCTAAAATTAACACCAGCCAATTTGCATACATCACTTATAAAAATAGCAAGCAATTCACCTACAAATTTTATGAAAATACCGGGCGACAAATGTAATTAACCTTTTCTGTCAGAAGAGCTCTGACAAATCTAACAGGCAAACATGTCAGTTAACTGAAGAAACAGCAGCAGGATCATTTAATCTTTTATATTGCAAAAGCTCAAACATTGGACCTGTGAGATCAGATTTTCACCTTCCTTCTGTTAAAATGGCCTATTTATTGGCAGGAACAGCAGACATTTCAGTACCAAACTACTAAACCAAACAAGGTCAAGCTTTATGATACCTCTTAATGAACAATTATTTCACCACATGACAGAAAATTTGCATTACTGGATAATAATGCAACAACCGCACGATGGGCTGGATTTTGTGCAGCAGGCAGGGGTGCCAGTGCTGGGCCAACACGTTTTTCCAGCGATCCTCCAGTCTTTTGGGGTGAAAGTTTAAGGAGGCGGGATCCCTGTCGTTTTAAAGACTTAATCAGGATGGGGATCCCACCCCCAAGAGCTACCGTCTAATCACAGAGCCAGCAGTTCAGCAGTCTCAGCAGCGCCACTGAGGGAAAGGTGGCCACTGCAGGTACTGCAGAGGCCTCAGACCCAGGCCCAGTGCTGGAACCCCAGAGAACAGGTAGATGAGGCGGGGTCGTCGGGGCCAGTCTGGAAGGTCCCGGCAAGGGAGGTTGGGGGTTAGGTGTTGAGGGGGAGGGCAGGGGGGTTCCGGGGGTGAATTGATTTCCAGTGGGGGTCCTACATGGGCCACAAATTGCCCACGAAGGAGGGATCCCCCCCTCCAACAAGCCCGCAGGGTGGGTACTTAGTTTTCCAAGGCATCTCCACCTGCCACTGGTAAGATCCCAGCGGCTGCATGAAGAGGCCCTTAAGTGGCCGTTAATGGCCACTTTTTATTTATTTTTATTTTATTTAGAGATACAGCACTGAAACAGGCCCTTCAGCCCACCAAGTCTGTGCCGACCAACAACCAGCCATTTACACTAATCCTACATTAATCCCATATTCCCTACCACATCCCCACCATTCTCCTACCACCTACCTACACTCGGGGCAATTTACAATGGCCAATTTACCTATCAGCCTGCAAGTCTTTGGCTGTGGGAGGAAACCGGAGCACCCAGCGGAAACCCACGCGGTCACAGGGAGAACTTGCAAACTCCGCACAGGCAGTACCCAGAACTGAACCCGGGTCGCTGGATCTGTGAGGCTGCAGTGCTAGCCACTGCGCCACTGTGCCCCACTTCAGGGCCTCAATTGCCCTCGGGGTGGGCAGGCCATCGTCGGCCTATCCCGCCCTCAGAGAATCCGAACCGGCAATCCCGGCGTTGGGTTCCATGGCAGCTGTTGCCGCTCCGATTCTCCCACCCCCCACCCCCGCGACGAAACCTGCCGTCAGAAGGAGAACAAGATCCTGTCCACAGGGGGATGAGATTAGAAGAGTTTTGGATGCTCAAGTTAGTTATTTTTGGCCACTGTTTATTCTTTTTGGTGATGTTGGTACAAAAGTGAAGACACTGACCTGTACTTGTGCCAACTTTCCAGAATCCATGTTGGTACAAATGCAAATAGCTTTGCTGTCTCACCACCAATAGATACATCAAAAACAAAAATGGTAGCACCATCTTCCTTAACAAGTTCTCTTAACTCATGCATTGTTTGAGCAATTCCTGGTACCAATAATCCAGCCCACTTGCATCTTTCACAAAACATGGAATTTTAGTGTCAGTAATTCAGCCTTAAACTCCAGATGCAGCCTTGCTCAGAGGAAACGTGGCTTCCCATTGGGAGATCAGGATTGTGAAATTTATCCTGTAAGCTAATAAAACCAATGTCATGTTTTGTATAAAAAAACATAGGATGTCAAATATTGAACTTACAGTTCTTCATGTCTTTCACGTCCTCAGGCCATCCCCATGTGCTTCACATTAAATGAATTACCTTGGAAGTGTTGCCGCTGTTCTTATGTAGCCACTTGCAGCGGCAAATTATTTGCCCACAGGACATCGTCATTCACTAGTTTGAAAGTTGAACAAAAGCCACTGCCTTGTCCAATGGCTTAGTTGATAAAACCAACAGAGCCATACAGATATTAAGGTCTAAAGTTTGATTTTGAGCATATGCTGAGCTTCCTGATTTTGGTTATATTTTGGCAATAGGGATGCTACTATTGACCTTTGCGTTCCTGGACTAGTGCAGGTTAACCAATCAACCAGGGTGACAGCTCCTTGCTACTATCCAGTGATCCCTCCTGGAAAGAGGGAAGGTGTTAATGTTGAATGAGGACAGGATCCAACTGTGATATTCCTCATGATAAAGCAGCCAACAATGTGCTCGCGTTTTAAGAATGACCGGTTGTACAAAGTACCAGAAAGGACCCAGTGAAAAATTTCCCAGCAGGAAGTTAATGTCTTCAGGGGAGGAGAGCAATGGGAGTTGGGGAGGGAAAAAAAACTTTTTGTTTTGTACATATTGCTGCCTCATAATTTATTTTCCAGATGTAATACAATATCACATAAGCCTACCTAAATGCTGTCAGATGGAATAATCAACAATATTCATTTCTTGGCCTATGCAGGCTGCCTTGCAAATTAATAATGCATAGTTTTCAAAGCTCCCCGCCATCCTCCTAAATTAAACATCAAACAAGCTCGAGTCTTGCATAAATGACCCAAAATCTGGCAGTGCTGAGTTTGGACATGAGACTGATTTGATTGATGGTGAGCAGTTTGATGATACTGTTTCAGCTAAGAGCTCGTCTTTCACTTGTCCGATGTTTTAGTAGCTGCTGTGGCTCACACCACTTTCTGTCTTCTTCATTTAGGGTTAAAAGATCCTGTACTATGTCTGTGTGCGTGTGGGGTGGATGAATATGGCAATATATGAAGGCAGCCTGAGGCTTTGAGCGAGTGTACAGAATTCGGGTTGATTAATTCATAAATATTTGAGAGTAATCAGTTATCAGTTATTCAAAGCTAGTGTTTGTTTACCTCTCACAAGGAGATAGAACAACCTGGGTTGAATGCAAGATTTTTGTGAAATTGAATCTTTCCTGTTACGTGCATGCTTAGCTTAATTAAAAGCTTCTTCAGTTTTCAAATACTTAGTGCAGTGGCTTAAAAGAGCCAACGCAATAGAATTTTTACAAGAGGAAAGAGCTTTCATATCAAAATGATGATCGACTTGAATTCTGCCATACTGCTCAATTCCAGTGATGATGCAAGGCTTCAACTTACTCACTCCAGAGGTGGGAACGGTTACAGGGGAGCATGGAGATTTGAATTCGTGAAGAGATCTGTGAATTACTCAGCTATTTCCATCTTACAAGCTTCAGTAAGAAACAAACAGTCATGCATAGAACCCCAAACCACTTGCTGACTTAGTGGATAACAGATAACAGGCAGAGAGTTATAAAGCTGTAATTGAATGGAAGGATTCAAATCATATCAGAAACCATGACAATAAAGCTCAATCAAGTTAAGATCAGCAACAGGCCCAGACTGAATTCAAACTTTATATTCACAGCTAGATATTGATTGTCTGTAACTTTTCCCTTTGTCCCTAATGTTATGCAATGGGAATGGATATAGTCCAATCACACTGAGAGAGTTGAGAGGGACTTAAGTGGAAGAGTATACCTAATGTTGGATCAGGGAAATGGATCATATGAAATTAGGAAATCAAAGAGAGGACATGAAAAAATATTGGCAAATAAAATCAAAGAAACCCAAAGATATTTTATAAATACATAAAGAGCACGAGGATAAGGGGAAAAAAAGAGCCAGTAGAGGCCAAAAAGGTAACTTGTGTGTGGAGGCACAAGGCATGGGCGTAGTTTTTCATGATTATTTTGCATCCATTTTCATAAAAGACAGGGACAAAGTATCGGATGGGATAAACATAGTGAGGGAAGAAATATTAAGGTGCTCAGCAACCTTGAAAGTGGATAAATCCCCAGGCCCAGATGAAATGTATCCCAGGCTGCTAATGGAAGCAAGGGAGAAACAGCAGCGGCCCTGAGCATCATTTTTCAATCCTCTCTGGATACAGGCTTGGCTCTGGATGTCTGGAGAACTGCTAATGTTTTACTATTGTTAAAAAAAGGAGTAAGGGATAGCCTGAATAATTACAGGCCAGTCAGTATAACCTTGATGGTAAATTATTGGAAAAAATTCTGAGAGACATGGATTTCTTAACAGAAGATCATGTCTGACTAACTTGATTGAATTTTTTGAGGAGGTAACAAGGACGGTTGATGAGGGTAGTACATTTGATGTAATCTATATGGATTTTAGCAAGGCTTTTGACAGGGTTCTACATGTCAGACTGGTCAGAAAATTAAAAGCTCATGGGATCCAGGGGAAAGTGGCAAGTTGGATCCAAAATTGGCTCACTGGCAGGAAACAAAGGGTTATGTTCAACAGATGTTTTTGTGTCTGGAAGACTGTTTCCAGTCGGGTTCCACATCGATCATTTCTGGGTCCCTTGTTGTTCACGGTATATATCAATGATTTAGACTGTAGGGGGCATGATTAATAAGTTTGAAGATGATACAAAAATGGACTGTGTGGTTGATAATGAAGAAGAAAGCTGGAGATTGCAGGAAGATATCAATGGACTGGTCTGGATGGGCAGAAAAGTGGCAAATGGAATTCAATACAGAGAAATGTGGTAATTCACTTGGTGAGGACAAACAAGGCAAGAGGAATACACAATAAATGGTAGGATACTGAGAAATATAGAGGAACAGAGGGACCTTGGAGTGCATGTCATCAGATCCCTAAAGGCAGCAGGACTGGTAGATAAGGTGGTCAAGAAGGCATACTGAATACTTTCCTTTATTGGTCAAGGCCTAGAGTAATTGTATAAAATTACAATTTTATTGTAGAATTATATAAAATGCCAGTTAGACTGCAGGTAAAGTACTGCGTTCTGGTCATCGCATTGCAGGAAGGATACAATCACAAAAGAGAGGATGCAGAAGAGATTTGCGAAGATGTTTCCAGGAATTTTAGCTATGAGGAAAGTTTTAATCGGTTAGGGTTGTCTTCTTTGGAACAGAAGAGACTGAGGGGATATTTAATTGAGGTGTATAAAATTATGAGGGGCCTAGATAGAGTGCATGGGAAAGACCTAGTTCCATTAGCAAAGGGGTCAATGAACATGGGTAATAGATTTAAAGTAATTGATAGAAGGATCAGAGGGGAGTTAAGGAGTATTACTTTCACACAGAGGGTGATGAGGGGGATCTGGAACTCACTGCCTGAAAGGGTGGTAGAGGTAAAAACCCTCAGTGCGCTTAAAAAACACTTGGATACACACTTGAGGTGCAGTAACCTATAGGGCTCCAGACCAAGAGCTGGAAAGTTGGATTAGAACAGATAGGTCTTCTTCACCCAGCACAATGGGTTGAATAACCTTCTTCTGTGTTGTAAATCTTTCTAAGTTTCTTTAGGATGAATTTTATGGGCCTCTGAAGATGGGTTCAGAGGTGGGGGGCCACATAGAATTGCGATGGAAGGCAGGGGTGACCTCCTTGCAGGTGTGGGAGAGGGTCCCTCCTCTGTGGGCAATTTGTGGTTCCCGCCGGGAAAAACTCCACCTAAGTTAACCCCCTCCCCTCCCCCCTCACCAGGGCCTGCAGGTCTCGCCCCGGCGACCCTGCCTCACTCACCTGGGGCCTAAGTTTCAGGCATGAGACTTGGGGCCAAGGCCTCTTGCAGTACCAGCAGTGGTTACTGCTCCCAGTGGCGCTGCTGATACACAGGGCCGGCAGCTCTTGGAGGCAGGATCCCCGTCTTTAAAGGGACCTGGCACTGGGCTGTTAATTGCCCAGGCACCATAGAATTACGCCAGGGATGTTCCCAATGGCCGAAGCGGGGTTTCCCCAACTTTTTGGCCCGGCGCTGGGAGCCCTGCCATAACCACAAAATTCCTCCCTTTGTTTCTAAATGTCCACAAGTGTTTTTTTTATTCTGAAGTTACACATTACAGTTAAATAAAGGTCATGGATTCTTGCTCCACTCTAGAGACTTGAGGATGTAATCCCATCTCACACTCCAGTTCAGTACTGAGGGAGTGGTGCACTGTTGGATGTTACATCTTTTAGATGAGGCATTATATTAAGGGCCAATCTACCTACGCAGGTGGGTGTAAAACATCCCATGGTGCTATCTGAAGAAAAGTAGAAAAGTCCCCCTTGTATCCTGGCCTAGAATTATCCCTCAACCAATAAACAGATTTTCTAGCTCACTTATCTCACTGCTGTATACAAATTGGCTGTGGGTGTTTCTCTATTATAAGTGGCTAGGATTCAGAAGTACATAATTGGCTGTGAAATGTTTTGGGACATCCTGAGATTGTTAATTATGGGACAGGATTTTTGCAGTGAGATAGGGACCGGCATGGATGCAGGTGGACGGCCAGGAATTTCGCGCCTCAGACAAGCATGCTGGTTCCCAGGCATGGTCCAGACTCCCATCCATTTTCCAGGAGGCCTGGTCTCGTCCGGAATGGCTACGCACCTGTAAGCAATGGGTCGTGTTACGACCAGGTGAGATAGGTGTCTCGGGGTCCCTCTCAGCCTTCACCTGGTCTGACTGTATCAGTAAACACTGTGTTTTTAGCTCCCCCTTGGTGAATCCTTGTTCACCGCTTTCCAATTATAAGGCAAAGAAATGAGCATAAACAGGCTTTCTTCGGTTTAAAGATGAAAGATTGAAATATATTAAACTTAAACTCTTATTCGTTCATGCCTACGGATACATGACGCACCCTTGCTAGCATGCACATGTGCAAACAGAGAGAGAAAAGAGCAGAAGCAAAAATAAAGTGGAAAGGTTTGAGGCAATATTTGAAGAGTTGTTGTTACGGTTCTTTGAGCCCACTGTCGCGTCCTTGATTGTTGGTAGATCTTGCTTTTCATTGGGGCCCAGTATTCTTCTTAAACCTTGTTCAGTGTAGGAGACTTTTCTCTCTTGGGGTTCATGTGTCCTCAGTGGATTCAGAGGCTTGTGAGAAAGAGCTGGGATCAGACAGGAGAGATCTTCTCAGTTCAGGAGCAAACAGACACTCTGAGTTCAAACTGTTCGTAGAATTCAGAAAACCCCAGGTTACCAAGCACATGAGTCATGTGACTAACTGGTCTGACCATGTCTTGGATTGTATCACCTTAGTAGTCAACCTGGAATGCTCCTCTTACCAACAGTACCTGGTGATCAAGGTCCATTGTGGTTGAATGTGTCAGGGAATGGTCCTTTGTCCTTCCAATCGTCATCTGTTAATATGCAAATGTCTTTTCCAGCCACAGCTGATCTGTTTAACAAGTCCTTTCTTCACTCGAGTAACAGTTTAAAATCAATGTTCAGGACAAAATTAATGTGCCTCATTCTTTGCAGGTGGGGGCCTAGCATGACAGGTAGCCCATTGAGCCAATTAAGGGGCTTACTAAGGCCCCTTTCCCACGCCAATTGGAAGTTTCTAATTGGCAGGCTGGCCCCCTGTATTGGCCAAAACATGGCTCAAGAAAGGAGGCAGCATTCTAGCAGCGGACTGGGGGCCAGTGCTCTGGATTGCTTTGAAAACCACGGTCTGGCAACTGTGGTCATTTTTACTTTTATAAATGTTAAAAGTACTGAGAGGGTACCTCCATCTTGAGGTGCCCGCTCTCTCTTACCTGCAATGGAAGGGTGCATCTCTTCCACTGCTGGAGGACCTCCTATTCACCCACCAGCATCAGAAGTCCGCCCGCTGACCTTAATTGGATGGCAAGTGTGCCCTCCAGCCATTGATTGGCCAATTCTACAAAAATCATGTCGGGTGACTATTCCCAACACGGTGCGGGGCCAGGACCCTCATTTGATCCCAATGTCAGGGTCTCGACTCCAAATGGTAAATCCAACCCATTAATTCTCTTGGGTGATGTTGGGGTGGGGGAGGGGGGGGAGAGGGATAGTAAGAGCAGACTGCAAAGGGTTAACAGTTTATCGCCTCGGCCTTATAAACTAGAGACATCTTCAGCCATTCATGTGGTATGAGAATGTTTTCAGTGACACACAGGCATATACAGAGACAAGCTCTGCATATAAATACAAAACAGATGGCAAAAGAGAAAATAAAGCATTCCAAGACTATCACCTGGGAGTGCTTATCCAATATCATCCTTGCTGCAAATAAGAGACGTACGACTCAATTATAAACTGCATTTAACCCTGCACAGCCATAGTATATCCTCCATTGAGATTTCATGGTTCCTTCAAATGCATGCTGGTAGTTATTAATTTCTTATGATGTCTAATTAAAAAGAAACAAATCTTGGTCCATAATACATCAAGCTTTTTCTATTCCATTATTTGTTTGAAAGTATTAGTCTTAATTAACTTGGCAACATTTACTGTTTATATTGAGACTTTGCGGGAGGGTGAGGTGCAGGAAACAAATACGGTTACGGTTTTGTACATGACCATTTCCCAAGGTGTTACCAAAACCTAATTGCAGCCTTTGTGATTAATGCATTAGGATCTCAATGGCTTGTCAGATAGGAAGCTGGAACCTCATATTATCGTTTCATCTGGAGGCTGATATTACATGTGAGGATTTGCAATATTCATGAGCTCAAGTACCACTGAGGTGGGACTAGAACTCACCATGCATTTTCCCAAATGTGAAGGAATCACCATTCCAGCCAGCTTGCAGGCCAATGGCTTCTACAAGTGAAAAGAGATTCCTTACAATCTCATGCTGCAGAAAATTTGTTCCAACTGCAGCACCTATGGGTGCGGTCTATCAAATTCTAATGCAACTTTTCCTTTTCTTCACAGATTCTGACTAAATCAGACACCGAAATCTTGCGGTCCACAGCTGACCCGAGTCCGATTCAATAGTGCACTCATCCGTGTCACTCATCCATTTAAATGGATTTTTGGCTTGTTTGTATTCTATATATCTTTTACCCAGCACTGATGCTGTGTGAGGGAGCTGAAAAGAAGTTTGGAATCTATAAATCTATCAATACATTTTTGTGGTCTTTCGGAGATCAGTATTCATTAGGAATCTGCATGTAGTGGCCAGTTTTCCAATATAAAAGATTATAGAAATTTTGTCTGGTCTTTGCAGGTGCAATTGAAAAAATTCAATGAAATTGAACAGCGGGCAGCATTTTACACTTCTTTCCATCAAAGCATGAGTCATATGAGAGGCACTTAAATTCTAAACAATAAAAACAAGTAAAAAAATTAAATGCATTAGCAAATAATCAGTACTTTGGCTGTTAATAGTAAGGTGCAAGTATTCAGCAACTAAATTGGCTTTATATTTTAAAATAGATTAACACAATTAATTGTTTTACAATGGTAGGACTTCTCATAACTGACGAGAATCCTCATCCATCCTGGATGTCAAGAAAACACTATATGCCAAATGAGAAATATTAATTCATCGGTTTGAAACTTACATTAGACTTTTAATGGGGAAAATCCTACAGTTAACTTTTAAAAAACTGGCAGCCAAGATGGCCACCACAATTTGCATCTGAAACACCTTTGCACATTCCAAGGCCAAACTGGAGCCAGAAGTCTGAGAAGCCCTGGACTCACAACAATGGCTTGCTCTAAGTAATTGAATTACCTAGGATTGCTTCATTAGCATGACATTCAAGGCAATCCTGACACTTTGACTTTGAAAGAGCAACCCCTCCCCCCCCCCCCCCCCCCCCCCGAGTGTAAATATTGGCATCCTGGGGCCTGTGGAGCCAATTCTGAATCTTGTATCTCATTAGAAGGTTCTAGAGAATATCCTGAGACAGTCATGTGACTGTCAATCTCTGAAAAAACTGGGAGTTTTGTTATACAGACAAAAGATAGGCAGCAACTGAGTGTGCAGCAGAGAAGTCTGTGTGCCTCCCTTTCCCTCTCTCCAGAAAACATCAAGTTTGCAAACTGTCTGCAACTGTGGGCCCTCCAAACCTGTAGACTGCTACAGCCAGAATTCAGGGGAAGAGAGCCAACTACACGTCTGCCTCCAAGAAATCCCTGTGCAAATTGGGCCAGCTCCAAAGTGCACTTTGAGCAGCCAAAGATTTGAAGAATACAACTCCAGCTGGAAGATCAATAAATCATCCAACCTCAAACTGTGTATTTAACTTTTATTTATTCTGGACTTTAATTCAACCAAAATACCTACTTTCCACTTTGTAATCTACTTGTGTGTGTCGGTGTGATCCTCATGTGAATGTGTGCATGAATGCGTAGCGTATTTGTTATTAGTTTGTTGAGTATAATAAATTTACCTCTTTCTTGTTTAAACTCGAGAAAACCTGTATGATTGGTTCTTTCATGGTCACATTTAAGGCAAAAGGTAAAACATTCGGTGATAAGCACAACCACTGTTTAAAAGAATAAACCCTGTTATGGTCAATTAAGAGGAAGGGCAAGAGGGGCAACTGTGAACCCTTCCTCACCTTGGCAGTAACATGGAAAAAGAGAAAGCAGAAAAGGACTTTGACATAGAATCAGAGAATAGTACTGCACAGAAGGAGGCTATTTGGCCCATTAAGTCTATGATAGCTCTTCCAAAGAACAATCTTGTCGGTCTCACTCACCCCACCCCTGACCTTTCCCCATATCCTTGCAATTTTTCTCCTTCAAGCATTTATACAATTCCCTCTTGAAAGCTACTATTGAATCTGAAGCCACCACCTGATCATTCCAAATCATAACCATTTGTTGCATAAACAGGTTTTTCCTCATGTCGTCTCTGGTTCATTTAGTATCAGGTCAAACTATAGAAAAGTCACCAGCCTGGCAGGAAGCTCATGAACTGGCTGCCAAGGTTGTTCAATGACTTCATTGTCCAGTTCAAGCTTTGGGGGCTGACTTGCAAGCTTTCAACAGAGCCAAAGGTTGTGTGTTGTGGTTGGAATTTGACTGTCAACAGAAGCGGGATGCGGAAAAAATAATAATGAGGTCGCCAAGTCACTCAGGACCACGCTTCCATTTCTGGAAGGCAGAAGGTTTTTGCTTGCCCATCATCCTGACTGGACCAAGCAAAATAAGAAATAAATAGACAGACAGGCATTATAAATTGGGCAAAGAAAAATAAATCACTTTAATAGAAAAGTCTCACGCAAGCCACTGAATTATCACATTTCCTTCAGCACAAGATGGAACCCAGGAGATGCTAAATGTTGACAAACAACGTGTAGAAACCAATTAGGCGCAATGAGTGTAGCTTTAGGGAGATAGGTCAGCCACTCTCCACCATAGATTTACAGTTTTCTTTGAAAGAAGAAACAAATTTGAAAGGCTGTCTAAATATAAATATTGGATGCAGTTTTGAAAACAATAAAGTCAGCTACCTTTGCAACCAGTTAATCCATGACAATTGTTGAACATTTTCCATGAATGATGAATGAGGGTAGTTTTGTAAAATGGAGCTATCATTCCACAGAGAGTGCAGCTGCAAGAAAGTGAGCCCAGGATAACAACAGAAGCTACAAAGTGAGAGTTTGCAGAAACATCTTTAAAAGTTTCCAAAGCCGTTACCCCCACCCCATCTCTCCCCTGGGGGCATTTGGAAGGGTAAAATATCAGCAGTGAGGCATGCTCCACCCTCAATTTTAACACATGTCTTGTAATGTCTTTCATTCCCAGACCACATTTTAACCGACAGCAGCAAGGTCAGCATCGCTAGGAAAAGCCAGCGCCAAGGGCCCACAAGAGAGCTGGAAAAGTTAGGCATTTAAATTTTGTTTTAGGTTTCCTTGGGGGCCAGGAGGAGCAGGAGAGCCCCTCTGAGCCCCACAAGCAATCCTTGGGTCTCCTCTGGTCCGTGTTTTCCACAATCTCGTCAGACCCGCACCCCGCCCCCCAACCACCCTCGCCTTCACTTTTCTGATATGTTTAGCGCTTGCATATTTTTGCCTGAACACTAAAAGGATGAACAATAGAAGTATGCACATTTTAATAACTATACGAACTTATGAATTAGGAGCAGGAGTAGGCCACTCAGCCCCTCGACCCTGCTCTGCCATTCAATAAGTTCATGGCTGAACTGACTACTCCACATTTCCACCTATCCCCAATATCCTTTCACCCCCTTGTTTATCAAGAATCTATCTACCTCTGACTTCAAAATATTCAAAGACTGCTTCCACTGCCTTTTGGGGAAGAGAATTCCAAAGACTCACGACCCTCTGAGAGAAAAAATTTCTCCTCATCCCTGTCAAATGGGTGACCCCTTATTTTTGAACAGTGACCCCTAGTTCTACATTCTCCCACAAGGACAAACATCCTTTCCACATCCACCCTGTCAAGACCCTTCAGGATCTTATATGTTTCATATGAGTTGCCTCTTACTCTTCTAAATTCCAGCAGATACAAGCCTAGCCTGTCCAATCTTTTCTTGTAAGACAGCCTACCCATTCCAGGTATTAGTCTAGTAAACCTTCTCTGTACTGCCTCCAACGCATTTACTTCCTTCCTTAAAAAAGACCAGTACTGTACACAGTACTCCAGATGTAGTTTCACCAATGCCCTGTATAGCTGAAGCAAAACCTCCCTATTTTTGTATTCAATACCCCTCGCGATAAATGATAACATTCTATGAGCTTTCCTAACTACTTGTTGTATCAGCATACTAACCTTTTACGATTCATGTATTAGGACACCCAGATCCCTCTGCATCTCAGAGCCGTGCAATCTCTCACCATTCAGATAATATGCTTTTTTATTCTTCTTGCCAAAATGGACAATTTCACATTTTACCACATTATACTCCATTTCCAGGTCTTTGCCCACTCAATTAACCTATCTATAGCCCTTTGTCACCTCCTTCGCAACTTACTTTCCTAACTATATAAAAGCAAAATACTGCAACTGCTAGAAATCTGAAATAAAAACAAGAAATGCTGGAAATACTCAGCAGGTCTGGCAGCATCTCTCCAAATTTTCTGCCAGACCTGCTGAGTATTTCCAGCATTTCTTTTTTTAAATTTACTTTCCTACCTATCTTTGTGTCATCAGCAAATTTAGTAACCATAACTTTGGTCGCTTCATCTAAGTCATTTATATAAATTGTAAAAAGTTGAGGCCCCAGCACAGATCCCTGTGGCACACCACTCGTTACATCTTGCCAACCAGAAAATGATCCATTCACGCCTACTCTCGGTTTCCTGTTAGCTAGCCAATCTTCTATCCAGGCCAATATGTTACCCTCTACACTATGAGCTTTTATTTTCTGCAATAACCATTGATGTGGCACCTTATCAAATGCCTTCTGGAAATCTAAGTACAATACATCCACCGGTTCCCCTTCATCCACAGCACTTGTAATTCCCTCAAAGAACTCCAATAAATTGGTTAAACATGATTTCCCTTTCACCAAACCATGTTGACTCTGCCTGATTACCTTGAATTTTTCTAAATGCCCTGCTATAATGTCTTTAATAATACCTTCTAACATTTTCCCTAAGACAAATGTTAAGCTAATTGGCCTGTAGTTTCCTGCTTTCTGTCTCCCCCCCCTTTTTGAATAAAGGAGTTGCATTCGCTATTTTCCAATCCAATGGAACATTCCCCGAATCTAGGTAATTTTGGAAAATTAAAACTAATGCATCAACTATCTCACAAGCCATTTCTTTTAAGACCCAAGGATGAAGTCCATCAGGATCCGGGGACTTTTCAGCCCGCAGTTCCAACAATTTGTTCAGTACCACTCCCCTGGTGATTGTAATTTTCTTGAGTTCCTCCCTCCCTTCCATTTCCTGATTTACAGCTAATTCTGGGATGTTAACTGTGTCTTCTATAGTGAAGACCAATGCAAAATACCTGTTCAATTCATTTGCCATCTCCTTAATTATCCATTATTAATTCTCCAGATTCACTTTCTATAGGACCAACGCTTACTTTGTTAACTCTTTTTAAAAAATCTATAGAAACTCTTACTATCTGTCTTTATATTTCCAGCTAGCTTTCTCTTGTTTTACCTTAATTTTACCTTACTTATCAATCTTTTAGTCATTCTTTACTGTTTTTTATATTCTGCCCAATCTTGTGAGCTTGCCTCCCATCTTTGCACAATTATAGGCTTTTTCTTTCAGTTTGATACTATCTTTAACTGTGTTAGCTAACCATGGATGGCGGGTCCCACCCTTGGAATTTTTCTTTCTCATTGAAATGTATCTATTCTGTAATGTCCCCTTAAATGTCTGCCACAGCATCTCTATTGACCTATCCCTTAACCTGATTTACCAGTTTACTTTAGCTAGCTCTACTTTCATGCCCTCATAATTGCCCTTCTTGAAGTTTAAATTACTAGTCTTGGACCCACTCTTCTCTCTCACAAACTGACTGTAAAATTCAATCATATTATGATTGCTGCTACCTAGGGCCGCCTTAACTACGAGGTCATTAATTAATCCTATCGCGTTGCACAATACCAGGTCTAGTATAGCCTGCTCTCTGGTTGGCTCCAGAACATACTGTTCTAAGAAACTATTCCAAAAACAATCTATGTGCTCCTCATCTTGGCTACCTCTGCCCATCTGATTTTTCCAGTCTATATGTAGGTTAAAATCCCCCATAATTATTGCCATACCTTTCTGACAAGCTGCAATTATTTCTTCCTTTATACCCCATCCTACAGTGTGGTTACTGTTCAGTGGCCTGTACACCACTCTCACAAGTGACTTCTTGTCTTCATGATTTCTCATCTCTACCCAAACTGCTTCTACATCCTGGTTTCCTCAACTTAGGTCATCCCTCTCTATTGCACTAATACCATCATTAATTAACAGAACTACTCTTCCATCTTTTCCGAACTTTCCGTCTTTCCTAAATGCCATGTACCCTTCAATATTCAGGTCCCAATCTAGGTCATCCTGCAGCCATGTCTCTGTAATGGCTATCAGATCGTACTTATTTATTTCTATTTGCGCTCTCAGTTCATCTGTTTTGTTTCGAATGCTACATGCATTCAGATACAGAGCCTATAGTTTTGTCCTTTTATTATTATAACCTCTAGCCTTATCTGTTGATTTACTCTTAGATTTGTATGCTCTGTTCCTTCCTGTCAGTCTGTTGGTCATTTCCCATATTAATACCTTTCTCACTTGCCTTGTCTCGACTCCTTGATTTACCATATCTTCCCAAATTTGATCCCATGCCCCCCCCCACTATTCAGTTTAAAACCCTCTCTACTTCCCTAGTTATGTGGCTCGGTAGAACACCTGCCCCAGCACGGTTCAGGTGTAGACCATCCCAACGTTACAGCCACCACTTTCCCCATGACTGGTGCCAGTGCCCCATGAACCAGAACCCACTTGTACCACACCAGTCTATGAGCCATGCTTTAATTTCTCTGATCTTATTTGTCCTATGCCAATTTGTACATGGTGCAGGTAATATCCAGAGATTATTACCTCTAAGGTTCTTCTTCTTAATTCGGTTAATTTCCTCATACCGACAATGCAGAACGTCTTTCCTTGTCCTGCCTATGTCATTGGTACCTACATGGACCACAATGACTGGATCCTCCCCCTCCCACTGTAAGTTCCTCTCCAGCCCTGAGCAAATGACCCGAACCCTGGCACCGGGGAAGCAACACAGCAATCTGGATTCTCGCTCTTTGCTGCAGAGAAGAGTGTCAATCCCCCTAACTATACTGTCCCTTATGACCACTACATTCCTTTTTTCTCCCTCCACTTCAATGGCTTCCTGTATCTATACTATATTAACTATACTCCAACATTATCTCATATGTGACTTTGCTATTCGCTGACAGAAGTCTAGAGGGCCTTGAAAATACAAGCAACGAGTTATTACTATAACGTGGCAGTAAGTTCCTGCTGTCCTCAGCTGACTTTCACCCCTTGGCCTAATGTCCTTGATGCTGGGTTTGCATGGGAGTTGGGTTTGATCAAGTTACATTAGACCGAAGAGTTAAAATGTCTGGAGTGAGACTGACCTCTACCAACCCCACACATGTCATTTGCCTCGAGGAAAAAATTCCATCCAGGTATTATTGTTCTCAACCTCAGGATATCCAAAAGCACCTTATAGCTAATTAAGTACTTTTAAAGCGTAGTTACAATTGTAATGCAACAAACTCAGCAGCAAAATTACTGCACAGTGAGGTCACACAAACAGTAATGAGTTAACGACCAGATAATCTGTTTTTAGTGATGTTGGTTGAGGGATAAACATTGGCCAGGTCACCGGGGATAACTCTTGACCAAAAGATGGCACCTGTCAGAATGTAACACTCCTTAGTACTGCACTGGAGCACCAGCAGGGGTTTTTAGGCTGAAGTCTCCGGAGTCGGACTTGAGCCCTCAACTTTCTGGCTCAGAGATGAGAGTGCTACAAATGAGCTGTGGCTGACATCAAAGAAAAAAATTAGGCTTAAGTTATAACCAGAATTACAAAGAAAAATCAATCAAGGGTCATTGATATCCTGGTAAAGGGTATGGGCATGAAAATCAGACCCCTGCTTACAACAAGTAAAGCTGTTTCCAGCACTGACAGGATCATTTTGTGTCCAAGAAGACAAAAGGCACGTTTGCTATGTGTTACAAATAGTCACAATTGAAGCTTTGGCAGACCAACCAGAGATAGCACTGTTGTGCAGGGATTGCATTCCTCGCTACAATGAGTTGAATTTACACCTGCTGGGAGAAAGTACTGTGTCAACAATTAACTGGTAACCGTGGAGATGATCTTGTTCATCTGTTGATACATGCAAACACATTATTCTCAATCCTGTGCCGCTGGATGATTCATGGATATTTAACTTGCCGCTCAACACCTCATCCTGCAGTGAGAGGCACAGGTGGCGATGATCAAGGCCACTGATTTATGGTATTTTTGGAAGGTGGGATTTGATGCCAAAAAATTCAAGTCAGAATTCCATGTTCTAAGGAGCAAACTTGATTTATTCAGTCATAATAGACCATTGGTTCTGACTGTAATTCCTGGCAGTCAGAATGCACAATGAAATTGCCAAGGTTATCAGAGTCAAACAACTGAAAATTTCCTTCTTGTTCCTATGGCAGACTGACCAAATGTACCTTGAGAATCAAATTTTTTGTGTCTCTTTGTAATGCCATGAGCACTGTGTGTGTGTCAGCTGTATTTGTGTTTCAACTGTGTTCTTTCTCATTGGCAGTTTTGTTGTTTTCGACGAATTGTATAATTTGAAACCATTTTTTAAAATCATATTAGGCAGAAAAAAAAATTCTCTGAGATGCAGGTACTGTGTCAATTCCTCACTGGGCCCACTGCCAGCCCTTAAAATATAATTAATCACAGTTCCAAGCAGAAATAAGTCACCAACATTCCTATAAACTCTGCTCTGACCCCACTCTCCCGCACCACTTAAGCTGCACAATGATGAGTCCCTAAATACCCTGGCCTCCAGCACACCCTCCACCGGCTAGGTTACAGAAAACAGACGAGAGAGATAAAATGCAAGAGAAAGAAAAATGAAAGGAAAAGAGAGGAAAAAAGAATGAGAAGAAAAAAATTATTGAAGGATCAGATTGCTGGGAAACAAAATGCAAAGGAGGAAAATGTGTGTGTGGGGTGGGAATGGTAAATAGCAATGTACACCTCTGCATAGTCTGCCTTTGGTGAAAAAAATTGTGACTTCACTGATTTTGCTTTGGCCTGGGGCATGGGGAGAAAATAAAGGAAGAGAAATAGATGCTTTTGTGAGGCTGCAAGGGACACCCTTTTGAGCAAGTGTTATAAAAGTGAGAAATGGATACATTGACGGTGGGAATGGCTGGCAGAGAGGCTGAGTAGGGAAGACTCTAACTTGGGCAATTGAGACACGTGAAAGAGGGGGAAAAGAAGCAGAGAGAAACCCTATTGCATTTCTGGCTCTGTTGGGAGTGGGATGGACATAACAAAACACGTGCCTTATAACATGGGAACGCCACCAACATCAGATGATTGACTAGCACATTAATGCATATTGATTTACACACACATTCTGCTGTTTCCCTGTAGCACAGTGAAACACAACCTCATATCAATTCAGTTCAAATCGTGTGGCTCCAGTACTGGAAGTTGTCATTTGTCACTGTCTGCCATGACATAAAAAAATTGTATTAAGATGAGATTAGTTTAGACTGTAATTCTGATTCGAGACTAACCCTCAACAGATCAATCCCTATTAAGACTGGTCTCTTTTGGGAGAGTTTAAGTTACTTTCACTTGGGCTCAGGACTCCAATTTTGCAATGTAAAATGCAATTGGAAAAGTTGCACAGAACATGTAATGGAGAAATATTCTAAAAAAATTCAGGTTGAAAAGTAAATAAATAAAAGAAAGTGTTTTCTATAATTGGCATCATAATTCTTCCAGGTAACTTTGACTGCTCTTTTTCTTTAGATCTCTTTATAAATCTCTATGCATTAGGTACACACTTCCTGCCACCTTGTGGCAGTGTTCAAGAACTGTAGGTCAAATTTCACAGAATAGGTTTCACTGGCCGTTAAAGGAGGGGCCCAAATTCACACACTGCCTAGTTCACTAAATTGCCATAGTTTTTGAATGCTGATATGAATCTATCCTGACATTTCAAAATTTCAACTTCAGGTGATACATGTTGGCAGTCGGAGTGTCGGCTGCCTTCAGTCATCCAAGCATTTGCAGTGCGCACATTAACTGCCGTGTTTCCTACTTTACAACAGAGATCACATTTCAGGAGTTCTTCACTGGCTTTTGGACGTCCTGAGATTATGAAAGGTGCTATGTAAATGCAAGTTTTTTTTTCTGTCAGGGATTTAAAAGAGTGTGGTCTCATCGGCCTTTTCCCTCAATAATGAACTATCTCCTTGCTTGATTGGATTTCTTTTTGTAAATTTGGTCATCGATATTATCTTAATGGTAAACAGTGAGGACATCAAGGGTTTTGATAGAGTAAATAAGGAGAAATGATTTCCTCAGCAGGAAGGTTGTATACTAGAGGGCACAGATAATTGGCAAAAGAACCAGGGGGGCGTGGGGGGGGGGGGGGAGATGAGGAGAAATTTGTTGACATAGTGAGTTATTATGATCTGGAAGGCATTAACTAAAAGGGTCACAGACGAAGATTCAACAGTAACTTTCAAAAGGGAATTGGATATATAATTGAAAAGGAAAAAATGAGAACTAATTGGATAGCTTTCTCAAACAGCCAGCACAGGCACGATGGGGCAAATGGTTTCCTTCTATGGCGTATGATTCTATGATCAGAAGACATAGCTTGAGGGTATTTCTAAGCCTGGTGGTTCAAGCAAGCTGAATTAGTGAGATATGTTATTGTCATCTTGGATATTACAGCTTTGACGATAAGAATTCTGTTTTACTACAACCTTCAGGTCAGCAACTTTCTGCAGCCACATCTCCTTAAAGGCGCACAGGCAGGAAAAGAGAAGGAAAGGATTGGCTGATGGGGAAATGTAGAGGAAAATAGGAGGAAGTGCCATGTGCAGCAGCCCATCTCTTGTGGGTAAATTCCTGACTTTGATTTCACATCAGCCCAGGCACGAGCAGAGATTAAAATGACAGAGGCTGTTGTGTGTACAATGCTTTGCCTCCCATAATAAAAGCAAAATACTGCAGATGCTGGAAATCTGAAATAAAAACAAGAAATGCTGGAAATACTCAGCAGGTCTGGCAGCATCAGTGGAGAGAGAAGCAGAGTTTATATTTCAGGTCAGTGACCCTTTATCAGAACACTGCTTCTCTCTCCACAGATGCTGCCAGACTTGCTGAGTATTTCCAGCATTTCTTGTTTTTCCTCCCATATTATCTTGTACTTTTCCTCGTCCCTAATTGTTCACTTTTCGTATCTTTGCTCCTTTAAGGAAACCTCACTTGGAAGAGTTACTGAGCTAAGCATTGTGATTGAACAGAATCCATTTTTCAAAGGAAAACTGCAGGTGTACATATTTCAGAAATGAATGTGCCCTAATGCGACTTGCGGTTTGAATGCAGTATCCAGAAAATTATTAAAACAAATGAAATCAAATAGAAATGCAGACCCTTCACATAGTCTAATATTCACGGACATTGTACTGAACTTTCAACTCGATTCAAATGCCAAAATGGGCACTGACAACAACTGTACACAGGGTCAAAGTTGAAGGTGTCCCCATTACCATAATCAGTGTACTGCACTCTTTACCAGATGAGCAAAAAAATCCAGCACATTCTCTTCACATAAATTGAGGCCACTAAGTGGATATTTGTTCTTTTGTTTGTCAAATTTGATTTCCTCCACACTAATTGCATTACTTTCTTTATCAGAAGGTTTTGAATGACATGGCTTTGGGCCAGTAGCATTACAGTTCCTACTCCCACACTCAGAATTGCTCATAACTTGGCATTAAAGTGGTAACCCTAGTTGGAAAGGCCACAGAATGGCTGATGTGGGAAATTGAATTGTCACAGTACTGTAGCTCGGCAGTACTTTTCGGAGGTCGTTATCCAGGTGCATTATTATATCTGGAGTATTGTGTTCAGTTTTGGTCTTCTTATCTGAGGAAGGATGTTCTTGCAATGGAGGGAGTGCAAAGAAGATTTACTAGGCTGATTCCTGGGATGGCAGGATTGACATATGAGGAGAGATTGGGTCGACTAGGCCTATATTCATTAGAGTTTAGAAGAATGAGAGGGGATCTGATAGAAACATATAAAATTCCAACAGGATTAGACAGGCTCGATGCAGGGAGGATGTTCCCGATGGCTGGGGAGTCCAGAACCAGGGGTCACAGTCCTAGGATATGGGATATGCCATTTAGAACCGAGAAGAGGAGAAATTTCATCACTCAGAGGATGGTGAACCTGTGGAATTCTCTACCGCAGAAGGCAGTGGAGGCCAAGTCATTAAATATATTCAAGAAGGAGATAAATATATTTCTTAATTCCAAAGGGATCAAGGGATATGGGGAGAAAGTACTGAATTAGACAATCAGCCATGTTCTTTTTTGAATAGCGGAGCAGGCCTGAAGGGCCGAATGGTCTACTCCTGCTCCTATTTCTCTATGTTTCTATTAGGGAGCATGTGAACCATTATTTTGCCACTAACCTGTCTCATAGCTGATGTGGGTATACCCAGTGGACAAACTGTGCAATGAAAGGGGGAAAAAAGTCTTCAATCCTCAGGACTGGCATTCTATTTTAATAAACACAGTACATTGTCCAACGCGAACCGTTTCTACTCTAGCACCCCATGTCTGTGAGCTCCTTATCTCAATTTTCCAGTTGCAGCATTTAAAAGCCAGATTCTGCATCACCTAACCATCAGTTCTTGATTTACCTCATCTGCTCTACGACTGTGCCACCTTGCTGCTGTCCTTTCACCTAGATTTCTCAATTTAAAAAAAATATGCTTTTCAAGAATAATATATTGTCATGAGTGAGGAGGAAGGAGGCAGTGACAGGATTGCAAAGGGGAATAACTGAGAGGAAAAAAGAAAACGGCACATTAATAAAGTGACCACCACAGTCATTTTCCACTCCTTCTTCAAAAATCCCTGCAGCTGCTTATAATCAGTTCAACTTGTTGCCATGGTTGAGCTGATACAGCATTCAGTGCAAATCAGTCCATTACTGGCATTTCCTTCACTCTCCTGACACTCTATAAATCAAGGTTTCAATTTAATGCTAGCAAGAGGCTCCGAAGGTTGCATTTTGTTAGTCAGTTGTTTCTCTCACTTCGAACACCTTGCTTGTAAGGATCAGGATACGATGGGTTAGCCCCACCATCTGACATGTGCTTCCCCCGACACGGGTCACCCATTGCTCTGATTGCTGGTTTGAACAAAGATGAATTTCGCTTCTACAGTCTACTCTGCTTAATTGAAAATTGCTCAATTCAAATGATCTGATACTTCAAATATTTCAGTGTTAAATTCAGATTTTCCTGCATTATTTACATTGAGACAAAATCATTGCATTACTTAATGTTTTAGTGCCAAAAACAACTTTGGATTTGCAGCAGACTGTAACTGTAACAGCGAACTGAGAATAATTTTATCCCCAAACCGCAATTGCTTTGAAGAAAATAATTACACATTTCTCTCCATTACTAATACTCATTTTTATTTTTTTTAAAAAGCTTTTGTCATTTGTAATATGGAAGAGAATTACCTATTTTGAAATCTACAAAAATATCATTTATTGGTCATTTCATGGCATGTCTGAATATTCATTTGTAGCCCAGATTATTCTGTGAGCAGGAACCCATCCCTAAATTTCCAATACTATCCCTGAGGTATCCAGAGTGGGCAGTGGCCTCACTGAACCAATTGCCAAGTACCATGCAGATGAGTTTGGTCATGAGCATCCTTTAAACTTCCTTCTCCTTTGAAGGGGCAATATTTCATTTCTGCTTAGCACTTGCCCTGACTGATGTCCAAACCTCAGCATTCGGGGTGGATTTGGGCAGGAGCCATGACTCACCACTCTGTGACATTGATAGTCCAGCTCAAAAGGACCATTTTAAGCCTGTTGAATTTTGCTTCAGTTCAGTTGGGTTGCAAGCAATAAATCTGCAGATGCTGCTGATTGCCCATGAAGCAAAGATGTTGAGGAACAGGTCAGACTTGAAGTAGGAAACACAGGAGAGCTGTATGTTAAAAATAATGATTCAGCAGTGGGCTGGAGCAGCATGCTGATTCTCCAGCTCAATGTTTTACAGACTGTCAGGTCAGTAAAATTCAGTTTCTGGAAGAAATGCAAGGAAGAGACTCCTGGGAGGAAAGTTCAAGGCAAATGCTAGAGCATTTTGCATTTAGCCTGCTTTAGCTCGGGGTAAAACTGTACTGCAGAACAATTAAAGTACAATGCTCGAAATCAATCCGAACTTGTTGATTTTTTTTATCCTTTCATGGGATGTGGGCATCACTGGCAAGGTCAGTGTTTTTACTTATTTTTTATTTGGAGATATAGCACTGAAATAGGCCCTTCAGCCCACCGAGTCTGTGCCGACCAACCACCACCCATTTATACTAACCTACAATAATCCCATATTCCCTATCTACACTAGGGGCAATTTATAATGGCCAATTTACCTATCACCTGCAATCTTTGGCGGTGGGAGGAAACCGGAGTACCCGGCGAAAACCCACGCAGACACAGGGAGAACTTGCAAACTCCGCACAGGCAGTACCCAGAATCGAACCCGGGTTCCTGGAGCTGTGAGGCTGCAGTGCTAACCACTGCGCCACTGTGCCACCCATCCCTTAATTGAGTGGCTTGCGAGGCTATTTCAGAGGGCAGTTAAGTATCAACCACATTACTGTGGACCTGGAGTCACATGTAGGCCAGACTAGGTAAGGACGGCAGATTTCCTTCCCTAAAGGACATTAGTGAACCAGATGGGTTTCAACGACAATCAATGACAGTTTTGTGGCACCATAGCAATATTCCAAGCTACTAATCAATTTTGCCTGTTTGCAAAAATAAGCCGTAAACAATTTGGGATTTATTTCTCCTAATTTCAAATTGGGCCATTCTATTTCATATTACATATGGTAAAGTTAACTCATTTTTTCTTAAAAACAAAAAAGCTGAGTTCCACTCATTGCTGACAATTGTGGGATTATTTTCGTCAGCAATCCTCACCATGGCAATTTGTTATACTGGCTGTTCTACACGAGCTGTTTTTCACAGCCCTCTCTTTCTTGTAGGTTGAGATATCAATTCCTAACTTTTAATGGTTTGTTTCATTAGAATTCATAAAATGTGTGGCCCTCAGAACTGTAATCTAACAATGGCAGAGTAAGAGATAATTTTGCTTATAAAAATATACGATTGCAGTTTTGGTGAGGCACAATAATTAGTTTAACATTGTATTTACAGCACAGATACAAGCCATTTTGCCCAATAGGTCCACACTGGGTCTTATGCTCACTTAAGCCTTATCTGAAGGAGAAGAAAACAAATCAGTCGAATCTTCCACTCCTGATGCCTACCCAGAAATTCCTGCTGGATAAGGGTGGATGTTTAAAAACAGTGGTATTTGCCCTGACTGTGATGGCCCCACAATCTCATATGAAGAGTAGGGAAGAAAATCAAGGGTACGTGTAAAATTTCAGCAACCTAAGGTATACATTTATCACAATACCCAGGTTTAAAAAAAAGACTAGCACATATATAGCATTTTATCAAATCTCTCAGAAATGTCACAAAGTCAAAAATGTCACATACAGTCAATTGTTTTGAAGTACAGTGAATTGTTACCAGTGAATAGCCAAATAAGGCAGCCATTTACTTATATGAAGATTCCACAAGCAGCCACACGTGAATGACAAGTTGATCTATTTTTGGTTATATTGGCTGGGGAGGCATAATGTCCAGGACACAAGGAAAACTCCCTGTTCTTCTTTGAGGATCCCAATGCACTATTCAAAGTCCACAGGCAGACAGATTAAACATCTCATCTCTGATAAGAAGTATTCCCTGAGAACCACACTGAAGTGTCAGCCTCGATTATGACTCAAATTCAGTGCTCCACAGAATGTGCTTCTGAGTCAGAGGTGATCATGCTATTAACTTAAGACAACGTGCTTTCCAGTGCCCATTGCGGTCAGATACGGGAGAGCTGCTGGTGTCCATTGAGCAATACCCATAAGCAATCATTGCCTTTAAGGGGAGGTAAAACACATTCTTTGCTGTACTTGTGAAAGGTGAAATCAAATCAGTAAAATCTTACAATTAAAGGCAAGGTAAAAATTTTATGTCCGCCAAAATATATATACGTACATACACACGTACAAATCTAGCAAATGATAAGTGCACAAGTCCTACCACAGCAAAAAACATCTAAGTTTATCAGAGCTCAAATTTAATACTATTAACTTTTTTAGCCTAACGCAATCAGAGAGAAAAATTAATTTCAGATCAGCTTTAATCCCTGCCTCTAATATGTACTGATCCCTATTGGCTGGTATTGCATGAAGACATTCCTGCAATAACCCAGTGGTTATTGCTGCCGGCTATTTTAACTCCTCCTGGCTGCCCTGAAGCATTGTCAGTCTATCAGCTCCAGAACACATGCTCTTTCTTTGCATGTCACCCAGTTTTGCTTAAAAAAGGAATCAGATCCTTAACTCTTAAATTTCTGAACCGTTCCTCCACCTTTTGTCGATTACTCATATCCTCAGCTTCACTGTTATCTTGTAAGCTGAGTTCCCATATGTGGCAAATAAAATGAGTTATATAGAATTTAAGAGCTCCCACTATTTTGACCGCACTTCCAGTCCTCATCGAGTAGTGTCAGTTTTTGGTATCCAATGCCTCTTCCTCACAAAACACCAAACTACCAACATTCCCATCTCCTTCTCAGTTGTGATTCATTCTACATGGACACTTGACTCTAAAGAACCCACTTACTGCTTGTTCCTCATTCCTTCACTACCATTACAGAAGAACCCTCCAGTCTGTCTGCCTCTGCTCTCTAAAACATTCTTCATGAGCCAATCGACTTTGCTCCTTCTCTCATTTTCTTCAAAAGTCTTTTTTAAACCTTTTGATTTTGAACATGCTTTCAGCCTTCTCTTTATTTGTTAACCTGCATTCAATATTTATTTCTCATGTAGCATCGTGAGATCTTCTATGCAAGAGGTATTAGGTATTGTATTATTTCATGAATTAAGTATAAGCACAGTTCTTAATCATTGCTGGACACAAGGAATACATTTTGGTCTTTGGGCATTGAGCATCATCTGGATGGGGCAGAAAAGGAGATTTGTCAGGGAGGACATTATCCTTTCAATAATTTAAACAGAAGGACCATCTAACAGGTTCTGTTACCAGCGTGCAATCCCTCTGGCCAGATTTCCCTTCCTGTGCTCTGTGACTCTATCCCAATAGTTTGTAGTATGTCATGGGTTGCGTTGAAACATTGTTATTAAATAAATGGCATAGTGTGTTCCTATTTGAATTTGCCGTGTTGATTGGAATCAGCAATGAAAAGCCTGACTGCTGCTGGAGGACACAGTCAGTGGCCTGGCTTTACAGGGTTGGGAGTGGTAAGTGATGTTGACAGTGAACTGTCAGCATTCGCTATCATCATTCCTCTTAAACTTATTGCAACTTCAGGAATTGTTTTATTCTTTTTTGATGGGATGTGGGCGTCACTGGCAAGACCAGCATTTGTTGCCCATCCCTAATTGCCCTTGACAACTGAGTGGCTTGCTAGGCCATTTCGGAGCGCAGTTAAGAGTCAACCACATTGCTGTGGGTCTGGAGCCACATGCAGGCCAGACCAGGTAAGGACGTCAGATTTTCTTCCCTAAAGGTCAGTAGTGAACCAGAAGGGTTTTTACAATAATCAATGATAGTTTCATGGAACCAGTACTGAGATTAGCTTTCAATTTCAGATTTTTTTTTGTTATTAATTAACTGAATTTAAATTCCACCAGCTGCTGTCGTGGGATTGATCCTATGCCCCCAGGGCATTAGCCTGGGCCTCTGGATAACTAGTTCAGTGCCATAACCAATATGCCACCTCACAGATTAGCCCAGAAATCCTGAAGTTGCTGTCTGTCACTCAGGGGTTCGATACAGGCTGTGCTGTGGACCACCCCCACTCACAGAACCGGTTAATCATTGAAATCAGCGAGAATTTAAACTTTCCCCCTCCCAAATCACTGTTAGAAACCCCATAAAAAGCTACAGTGTGTTCAATCAGGTGTAACTCGGTTTCTAATGTCAATGTGATTAATAAAATTTGATGAACAACAGAACTTGTTGTGAAAAAGCAATTTTGTAATTGTAGAGCACTGTTAAATGATTAATCAGTAGATTTAAGATAATTTTTTTTAAAAAATCAGAATATTTCAGCTTCTACCTTCAGCCCATGTGTATGTTCCAATCTTCAAATTTCTCAATTTAAATATTTTTAAAAGTGATTTTATTTCAGTGCTTTTTGCTTCCTGTTTGGGTGGCTGTGAAAATCTTTTGGTGTGATTGACTGCTTGTTCGGCCTGATGTGATTAAACCTGCTCCATGCTGGGAATGCCCAGAAAAGAACACTGCAATCAGTTGCTAGATCACTAGATCCCTCAGTGAGACTTAATTCAAGGTCAGCAATGAGCGCCCTTGATTCAGATGTGGTGCCACTTAATCTTAGCAACTTCCCTTGGGGGAAATATTTTCAATTCTCACTATGTCCCAGTATGTATGAAACTAGAAATATTATGATCTTACTTAACATCACATAATTTTGAAGTAATCTTTTTCATTTTAATGCTGTGAAAAATATATTAATTTCGACTAAATGTTTCTCCTCCTCTTTTAATTCTCAGCGTGACCTAGAGAGGTTTAGTTGTCTGGACCATGTTAGATTGTATGTGAGGCACCTGTGAGTACACTCATCGATAGCTGTCCTTCACACATCTGTGGTGGAAACAGATCAATTTTTTATTTCCTGGACTTTTAATTGACTGGAAAATTGGCCTTTAGAGATCATTTTTAGCCAAGAGAGAGGAAAAAAAAAACTTTTCGGCTCATATAAAATGAGAGAAAGATGCAAATGGTTCAAAAATTAATATTTTTACAGGAATGAAAGAAATGAGAGGTGATTTGGTACTGGAAAAATAGAATTAAAGAAATAATACTAGCATAGAGAGAGAACAGGAAAGGGAGTACAGGACAAATTATATGTGGCCGAGACAGTAGAATTAAAAATATTTATGGGAGGTTACAATTGGGCCTTTTAATGCTCATTTTAGTCATGTTTCATGCCACTTGCTGTTTAATTTTTTACAATTTATATAAATGACTTGGATGAAGGGACCAAAGGTATGGTTGCTAAATTTGCTGATGATACAAAGATAGGTAGAAAAGTAAGTTGTGAAGAGGACGTAAAGAGGCAAGAAAGGGATAAAAATATGTTAAGTGAGTGAGCAAATATCTGACAAATGGACTATAATGTGGGAAAATGTGAAATTGTCCATTTTGTCAGGAAGAATAAAAAAGAAGCATATTATCTAAATGGTGAGAGAGTGCTGAGCTCTGAGACACAGAGGGTTTTGGGTGTCCTCATGCATAAATCGCAAAAGGTTAACATGCAGGTACAGCAAGTAATTAGGAAAGCTAATAGAATGTTATTGTTTATTGCAAGAGGAATTGAATACAAAAATAGGGAGGTTATGCTTCAGTTAAACAGGGCATTGGTGAGACCACATCCAGAGTACTGTGTACAGTATTGGTCTCCTTATTTAAGGAAGGATGTAAATGCGTTGGAAGCAGCTCAGAGAAGGTTTACTAGACTAATACCTGGAGTGGGAGTGTTGTCTTATGAGGAAAGGTTGGACAGGCTCAGCTTGTATCTGCTGGAGTTTAGAAGAATAAGGGGCGACTTGATTGAAACTTATAAGATCCTGACGGGTCTTGACAGGGTGGATGGGGAAAGGATGTTTCCCCTTTTGGGAGAATCTGGAACTAGGGGTCACTGTTTAAAAATAAGGGGCTGCCCATTGAAGACAGAGATGAGGAGAATTTTTTTTCTCTCAGAGGGTCGTGAGTCTTTGGAACTCTCTTCCTCAAATGCAGTGGAAGTAGAGTCTTTAAATATTTTTACAGCAGAAGTAGAAAGATTCGTGATAATCAACGGAGTGAAAGGTTATCAGGGGTATGCAGGAATGTACAGTCGAGGTTACAATCAGATCAGCCATGATCTTATTGAATGGCGGAGCAGGCTCGAGGGGCTGAGTGGCCTACTCCTGCTCCTAATTTGTATGTTCATATGTAATTCCTCCCCTTACGTCAAGTGCATTGGAAGGTTTTCTACATTATAGGTGCGGCACAAATGCAAGCTATGGCTTAGGGTTGATCAAAACCATTCTTAATATGAGTAGCTTTCATTCCATTCTTTTTAATAGGATGGAGTCTGAGTGGGTTTGAGAATAGATAGGCAATGCTCTCCGCAGGTAACTGCCCAGTGAAATTGAAAATTACTCCCAATGCGTCGAAGGCGTTTTCAACAGAATTCTGTATCCTTTGTTCACAATGCAAAAGTGCATTTAATGTGTAAGTTTCGGTCAGAAATCCATATGGTTCACACCTCCTCAATCTCCAGTGAGCAGTTATGTTCTTGGTGGTCATCTTTAACATCATTAAACAGCTCCAGTGACACAGTAATGACTTGGTATCTCTGCACTCAGTGCTCATCTTTGTGTTCAAAGAATCTCTAGACTACAATTATCTATTCAACACTTTTAATATAAATGTAAACAAATGTCAACACACTTTCAGGGTGAAGTGGGTAACATGGTTCAAATGAAAACATAATTACTGCTCACTGTGCCCGAGGCCTGTCACCCATTTTTTCTATTCCAATAAATTCTCTGTTCTTCATGTCAGACTTTGGGAGTATTTGTATCTATAATTTAGGAGTTTCAAACTTTAGAAAATGGAAATATTATATAAGCGTAGGAGGGTGAACATGGTAAAGGGGTGGATCTTCTATGTTTGAGCCTAAACTATACTGTTTGGAAAGTGTAGAGGGAAACTTATTTCAACTGGCAGGAAGAGAATGCTTGACCTGGGTTGAGAGTCTGATGACTGTAAGAATTCAAGGCAAATGGGTGCCTCACACAGTTTCTAGTTGACATGCATCTACAGCCACAGAATTTTCTCCAATTTGGCACTAATTGGCACTAAATTGACAATCTCACTCAGCACTGGTGTAGATAACAGAAAATGTTAGAGTCATAGAGTTTTACAGCACTGAAACAGACCCTTCGGCCCACTGTGTCCGTGCTGGCCATCAAGCACCTATCTATTCTAATCCCATTTTTCAGCACTTGGCCCGTACCCTTGTATGCTGTGGCATTTCAAGTGCTCTTCTAAATACTTCTTAAATGTTGTGAGGGTTCCTGCCTCTACCAACCCTTCAGGCAGTGTGTTCCAGATTCCAACCACCCTCTGGGTGAAAATCTTTTTCCTCAAATCCCAAACAACTTAAATCTATGCCCCCTAATTATTGACACCTCTGTTAAGGGAAAAAGTTTCTTCCTATCTATGCACCTCATAATTTTGTATACCTCTATCAGGTCTCCCCTGAGCCTTCTCTGCTCCAAGGAAAACAACCCTAGCCTATCTAGTCTCTCTTCATAGCTGAAATGCTCCAGCCCAGGCAACATCCTGGTGAATCTCCTCTGCACTCTCGCCAGTGCAATCACATCCTTCCTATAGTGTGGTGACTAGAACTGTACACAATATTTTAGCTGTGGCCTAACTAGCGTTTTATACAGCTCGATCATAACCTCCCTGCTCTTACATTTTGTGCCTCAGCTAATAAAGGCAAGTATCCCATATGCCTTCCTAACCACCTTATCTACCTGTGCTGTTGCCTTCAGTGATCTATGGACAAGTACACAAATGTCCTTCTGACCCTCTGTACTTCCTAGGGTCTTACCACCCATTGTATATTCCCTTGCCTTGTTAGTCCTCCCAAAATGCATCACCTCACACTTCTCAGGATTAAATTCCATTTGCCACTACTCTGCCCATCTTACTAGCCTGTCTATATTGTCCTGCAATCTAAGGCTTTCCTCCTCACTATTTACGACACCACCATGTACTTTAGTGCATCAAAGTGTCCTGAGGAACATTGCCGAGCAGCTTAGAAAGAGCTTCACTCTGTATCTAAAATGTACAAGAGCAAGTGATTTGAGATAACAAGTAAGAGTGTTTGTAAGACTCAGCCAATTGTCAACAATGAACATTCTTGGCTTTCTCTATTGGAAAAGTATTACTTCAAAAACACAATAATTGCTTCAAACATTAAGCATGATGCAAAGAACCTGAAAGTACTTGAAATAGGTGACTGAAATGGGAAAGTTTCATTTTCTCTATGCTGGCACTGGGAATCTTGTTAAGCACAAAGTTCAACAGAAGGAAAAGTTAATAAGCATTATTGTCAGCCTCGAATAACTGATGGTACTGCAGTATGTGTTTTTAATTGACCAACTTCAATGTTCTAGGTCCATGATGCAGGACATTTCAGTTGAAAGAAGTAAAAGAGAACATGAAATAAATCAGGAAGTAATGACTCAAATATTAGGTTTTAAATCATGAGGATTGTAGAAAGAGGAGCAGACTGAGAGGAAGAAGGAATTCCACAATTTTGAGGTAATGCAAAAGAATATTATTGTGGAAGACTGTGCATGTGTCCCAATATCAAAACACAGGAAAGTAGGAGAAAGAGCATGTTTAAGATATTTGGGCAGCTTACGCAAGACAAGGGAGGAAACTTCAAAGAAGTAATGAAGTAAAAACTTCAAATGACTGCAATAATCAGAACGATAAAATAGTTGAAGACAAGAAATGTTGTGAGAGACAGAGAGGGAAATTGGAAGTGAGAGAAGGATCTATTATAATAAGGCGATTGAAAGACATCCAAATGATCCACTTTTGAGATAATCCTCCCAGACTCTCCCCATCTTGTCCTGGACAGCTGAAGGCTTGATAAAGTCATGGATTGTAGAGGAAAAAATAAATGTTTGACACATAAAAGAAAACCATTTTCAAAAAAGAAAAGCATTTATATAGCACCTTTAAAGTAGTAAAACATCCCAAGATGCTTTACAGGAATGTTATCAAACATAATTTAACATCGAGACACATAAGAAGATATCAGGAAAGATGACCAAAGGATTGGTCAAACAGTTAGGTTTTAATGAGTATCTTACAGGAAGAGAGAGAAGCAGAGAGGTGGAGAGGTTTAGGGAGGGAATTCAAGAGTTTAGGACATGGGCAGCTGAAGGCACAGGCACCAAATGTGGAGCAATTAAAATCGGAGATATGTAAGATGATGAAGGTGGACAGAAGCCAAGAAAATCCCTGAGCTGGCAGAAAATCAGATAGATGAAGAGCCACCAACAACAATGACAGAATGATTTGAAAGCAAACTAGATAGCCAACAATACAGCTTTGGTAAGAGAAAATTGGATGTTAATTTGTGTATGGTGCCAGACTCGGTCAAAGACTTTGTAAATAACCAAGGCAATGAAGGATGACTTACTGAAGTATTCAAAAAGCAAAGTTCTTGAGGTGAGCAGCATAGGCAATCTAACAACAGTAGTTATGTCGGCAATGTTGAAAACTATGCTACTGATCACAGATTGGGAAAGAACTTTCAACAAGTGGTCAATTTGAAAGCAACAGCATCTTGCATAGCTGTACAAAGTAGTGCTGTAAAGGGCAATAAGGCGGTCTATCAAAGGGTTAGAGCATTTGGGTGAACACAGGCTAAAGTTTAGGAAGAAACAGTGGTCACAAGTAACAAAAGTTGAACACACAGCCTGAAAATTGGGTCATTTCAGACATGTGTGTCTTGAGGATGATGGTAGGGACATTATTTGGCCTAAAAATTGAATTGGAATTCAGAGAGGATCTGATAGATATGATGGGGAAAAAGACTTGATGTCACTCATAATATTGAACAGAATTGGGCAATATGGTAAGGGTCTTTACCAAGATCATCTTTGGAGAAGTCCAGTGTGCCAAAAATCTCTTTAGGAAAGCTAACAATTATATCACCAGGATGGAAGGTTGGAAGCAAAATTCACAAACATTAGTAATGTTGGCAAGCCACTAGCAGGAGCAGTTACTAAAGCGCAGAAGCATAGCAGTCGGTGTTTTTCAATAAAATTCATTTATTGGTTCTAATCATGGATGTATAGAAGTTATCAACATTATAGAATCATTCAGCACAGAAAGAGACCATTCAGGTCATCATTTATGCACTAGTTCTTTGAAAGCTATTCAATTAGTCCTATTCCCCTGCTTTTTCCCCATAGCCCTGCAAATATCTCCTTTTCAGGTATCTATCCAATTGCCTTTTGAAAGTTGCTCTTGATTCAGCTCCCACCACCCTTTCAGGCAGTGCATTCAAGATCATAACAACTCACTGTGTGGAAAGAAAATTTCCTCATCAGCCACCCCCACTACAACCTGCCCGCATCCCCACCCCCACCCTGTTTTTTTCCCAATTACCTTACATTTGTGTCCTCTGGTTACTGATCCCCCTGTCAGTGGAAACAGTTTCTCCTTATCTACTCTATTAAAACCCCTCATAATTTTGAACATCTCTATTAAATTTATTCTTCAACTTCTCCACTGTAAGGAGAACAATCCCAGCTTCGCTAGTCTCTCGACTAAAGAGATGAAGTTGTCTTGGGTTGCTTCACACTGAGCAAGACAGGCATCATTGAACCATGAGGTGATACACCATTTGACAGACAAGAATGAGTGTGGTATGAAACCTTCCACGAAGGCTTGATCTATATTAGTCATGGAACTGGACATCCAACTCATCTCATTTGTCGTGACGTTATAAGGATTTGACCTAAATTGCACAAGAATAAAAAGACAGATCAATGAGAACAATTACACCTTCAGCAAAACCAAGTCCCTTGTATGGTTTATAAATAAAATTATGGAAATTTTGTAATAAAAATGTAATTTAAATTGAATGGTTGCTGATCTTTTAAACCAAGATAAAATGCTCAAGTTGTGGTCCTTTCTTTACACTGTGATTAAATTATAGCATTTGATTCAATTGTTACTGGCTATAATAATAAATGCAATAAGTTCAAAAAAATAAAATTGAGAATGTTAAAGGTAAAGTCAAAATTACATTGATTATGAAGGGCTACTGTGACTGAGAAACATCAGTGAAAGACAAAGGCCCATAGGATGAGACAACACCAAAGTTGAAAAGAGTAGAAGAAAAGGTGAGATAAATCATAAAGTCTACATTCAGTGATACTAAACCTAAGGGCTCCTTGGGGCTCCCCCTGCTGCATTGCACTAACTTTGGTGGAAACTCCATTTAATCATCTAACTGGAGTTACCACCCAAATTATGGCATTGCAATGGGACCTCCACCCCCATAGTTTTTAATAACAGCAGGCAGTAGGGGAAAGGAAGGCCACTGAAGGTGAGGAATCTCATTCTTGGAAAGAATGCATTAACGCAGGAAATGTTGTGAAGAGCCTTCATTTCAATCGAGTAAGATTGTGGGTGAGGAAAAGCAAATAAGTTGACATATTTGGAGCTTTTATTTATTTTATTTATTTAGAGATACAGCACTGAAACAGGCCCTTCGGCCCACCGAGTCTGTGCCGACCATCAACCACCCATGTATACTCATCCTACACTAATTCCATATTCTTACCACATCCCCACCTGTCCCTATATTTCCCTACCACCTACCTATACTAGGGGCAATTTATAATGGCCAATTTACCTATCAACCTGCAAGTCTTTGGCATGTGGGAGGAAACCGGAGCACCCGGAGAAAACCCACGCAGACACAGGGAGAACTTGCAAACTCCACACAGGCAGGACCCAGAATTGAACCCGGGTCGCTGGAGCTGTGAGGCTGCAGTGCTAACCACTGCACCACTGTGCCGCTCAGAAGGAGTGAGAGAAGAGAGTTGCA